>NC_084809.1:2545000-2825000 GCF_963583255.1 Pyrus communis | reverse complement strand
TATAACCCACAAACATGACTCACCGGGTTGAGAGCACCACCCAAAATATGATGCAAAGTGCGAATTTCTGAAATCAATTTCATGGAACCGCTAATGCAACCAGCAAGGACCTGAAATAAGGTACTGATACTTGATCTTCCCCTCAACAACTACACAAGAGAATGAAACAAATGCAAACCTGATCTTCCCCTCAACAACTACTGTCGTTGGATTTCCATACCGCCCGTATTCAAAACTCGTCGCGCGTTTCTCCTGCAACAAGGCAAAAGGGCAATAAGCCATCACGGAACATCAGTCACCAGCTACCCAACACATAAAACACAAGTTTATTTTCTCTTTGAAGTTTCAAACTTTTGCAGCGTATTATATAATGGGGGTAAAGGTGCAGGAAGATTAAATTTGTAAATTAAATTTTAGAAACTAAAGAACATAGAAACTGATGATTGGTTTATTACTTGAGCGTTGGTAAATGTGTTCATTTTTATTAGTGACACATCATTTAGTTTGCAAATTTTGTCTCTAAATTTAGTCTTCCTAGCATTACCCGTAAAGGATAAATTATAATTGACTTTTTAGGCAAAATGGTCTATAAGATTTGCATAACACATCATTTTGGTCTCTGAGGTTGAAAATCAATGGAAATGATCCCTGAGATTGTCCACCATCCATTATTTTGGACATTCTGTTAAGTGTGCTGGAGCTCTTAGCTGAAAGTTTGGGCAATTTTCAAAGTTTCGTAACTCAATCATTTCTTAACCAAATTCGACCCATGATGTATCAAATGAAGATAGTAAAGTATAGAACAAGATTATACCCATTTGGAAGCCCAGTGATTGTTGGAGATGGCCAGAAAATAACCTGAAAGGTGACTGATCCGCAAAAAAATGGAAAACTCGTCAGAAATTGGGTAAACTTTAAACGTTCATAACTTCTTCAATACTTAACGAAATTGAGTGATTCAAAAACGAAAATCATACTTCTCGATGAGACGAAATTGAGAAGTATGATTTTCATTTTTTAATCACTCAATTTCGTTGAGTATTGAAGAATTTATGAACGTTTACAGTTTACCCAGTTTCCGGCTAGTTTTCCAGTTTTCTCGTGAACTAGTCACCTTTCAGGCTATTTTTCGGCCATCTCCGACAACCATTGGGCTTCCAAATAGGTATAATCTTGTTCTACACTTTCCTATCTTCATTTTGATATATTATGAGTCGAATTTGATCAAGAAACGATCGATGAGTTACGAAGTTTTGAAAATTGCCCAAACTTCTAGCCAAGAGCTCTGAGACACTTAACAGAGTTTTTAACGGAATGACCAAAATAATGGATGGTGGACAATCTCAGGAACCATTTATATTGAGTTTCAATCTGAATGACCAAAGTGATGTATTAAACAAATCTCATGGACCATTTTGGCTATAAAGCCTTTCAAAATTTTCAAAACAAATTCGAAGTTTCATACTTTGAAGAAGAGAAGAACATAGCAAAGTGAAAAGGGAGAAAAAGAGGAAGCGGGGAGGGTGACAGTGGGACGAAGAAAAAAGGAGTAAGAGAGGGAGAGGGGAGGAAGATGATGGGTGGAAAAAAAAGAGGAAAACTAATGAAAAGAGCTTGAAAACTTTGAGTTTTAACGATAAGGACAAAATAAAGGGTAAAGTGAATAGCACCAGGATTGACTTTTTAGTGTAAAAATATGATTTTTCATTAAAGTAAATAGTACCGCGGACTTTCATTAAAACTCCCAAAAAAGAGAGGTTAAGAGAGGAAGAAGATTACAAAATAATAAATAAATATATTAATATTAAAATATTAATAGATATTGATTAAATAATATAATAGTAAAATTTGTTATTATTTTGCTTTTTAGTCCGACACTGCACCAAACGCTTCACCAAGTTAATTCAGCTTAGTCTAGTCTAAGTCAGTCCAGCTTAGTCTTTGAAATTAGTCCAGTCTGAAATAGTCCGATACAACAAACGCACACTAATAGCAAATGCCAACAACTTTTGAATTCATTTTGTCCTACATGGAGACTTCGAATACCATTCATATGATTTTTTTTGGGTACTTACAAGCATTAAGTGTCGACATTCTTTAAGTAAGAAATACTAAGGAGATTTTCTTAAAATTTGACTTTGTTCCCTCATAGTTTATTCATGTGTCAATATTACAAAACATGTGCAGAACATGAGGTGGCAGAAAACTCATAAAGAGTCACATTTTTTTAGAGAGTCACCTTAGTATTTCTCCTTTTAAGTTGCCGAACCACGTCTAATGATCATGAATCACCAATTTTAAGACGCTGAATCGGTAAAATACAACGGTCATTGTGTGATGGTACCGTTTGGTACGTGGAACGGGACGGAACAAAGTGGGACAAGGTGTTCCGTCCCACATTTGGTGCACCTAAAACGGGTGGAACGAGCTGTTCCACGGGACGAGTTTTGGGTGAATTTTCGTTCCACCTCACCCCCTGGAACGACTCATTCCACATTCGTGGAACACAAAATTATAACCTCTCCGTCTCCTTCTTCTTCCTCCTTATTTCCATCCGAAGGCATCTTTGCTCCCGCTCCGTTCCGTTCCGTCCTGTCCTGTCCCGTTCCGTCTGCATATGAAACGATACCTTAGTGCATGTAGTACAAAGAAAATCACCCTTCTTAACCCTCAGATATCATTTTGCTTGAGCTAAGACTCTTAAATTGATGAACTACAGAAATAATTGGTCAGGTGAGGAGAATGATATTTTCCGATGACCAAAGATAAAGACTAAGAAAACTCAAGAGTGCATTGCACTCGCAACGTAGAAGTTATTTCCTCCTAAATCACGTGAACAAATGGATGTAAAGTCACGTAAAGAGAGATGCAGGAAAAAAACTAGAGAGGGCACATCCGTGACATGAATTTATTTTCCCAAGTCAAAATGGGTCACATTCTGAATTTAAATTGAAGCCCGTTTCCTAGCCCAAAATTATAAGTTACCCACTTAATAAAAGGCCCAACCCTAATTGAATTTGCATGAACTGTAAAATCCAGAAACAGAGATGAGCCCACTGTTAACTGTTATCCCTATGACGAAATTAAATATTGACCATAGGATTACGCGGTTTCTTCCTCCAACCGTTGGATAAAGCGGCTTCCCTGCCAATGCCCTAATTTCAGAAAGACATATTTGTCGATTTGCTCCTTAAACTTGTATGAGTTGCCAATTTTCTCTTTGAACTTTAATTTTAGCCGATTACCCCCTTGAAATTTTATAATTAGCCAATTTCCCTTTAAACTTTAATTTTAACAAATTGCCCCCTGAACTTTTATAAATAACTAATTTCCTCTTGCGTTGTTCATCCAATTTTTCATCCATCTTGATCAGGGAAACAACACATGACAATTGTTAAGGGCAAAAAGGATGATAAATTGGATGGATGAAAATCTGAATGAAAGTTTTAAAATCCAACACCAGGGGGAATTGGCTATTTATAGAAGTTAGGAGGTAATCGGCTAAAATTAAAGTTCAATGAGAAAGTGGCTAATGAAAAAAAGTCCAAGTGAGTAATCGGCTAAAATTTAATTTTAGGGAGAAAATTGGCAATCGCATACAAGTTAAGTGGGTAAAGCAACAAATACCACCTTCCCCTGTATATATAACCCAACGGTCCTCTCAGTCCTTTGCCCTCTAGGCGGCTCAAATTAGGGTTTTGGACTACTTACCCAAATTCAAATTCCAAAGGTATCGTTTTATCATTTACAATCTTTGTTGAATTTGCAGAATAATTGTTTGATTTCGATATATTTGTGTCCCCAAAATTTTAATTTAAAGCAAACATTCCAATTTTTTTGCATTTCTAACCCTATTCAAGATTTGTTTAAATGCCATTCAAATGAATACTGCTTTAGCTTTGAAGAGACATAAAGAAAAATATGGAGTACGTTAATGAAAGACTTGGTGTTATACCTAGCGTGGTAACGTTTTGTAATTCATATAGCCGACTGCATTTAGTGGATAAAACTTAGTTGTTGTTGTTGAATGTTTATCCAATCCAATTTAACTCAATGGTAAATTGGTATAGCCAGGTTTGATTGTTGCACTATTACCTAGGCTCCACGACCATATGGAATTATTGGGTGACTAATTTCAATGTGCAAAATCGATGTTGGGAGCCGCTTTGCAGCTTAAATTTCGAGTGTTCTGCTGCCAGTAAAAACCCACACATTGTTCAGTCATTCTTGTCTGTGAAGGGATATTCTATCCATTTACTGCACTAGAACAGAAAATCACACACTCGAAGCTCAGTTCTGGAGCAATGTTCTTGACGTAGTTGCCACACTAGCAATCTAAGTAAGCGGTTTGTAGTTCGTCAGTCTTGTGAACTAGCATTAGGTTTGACATTGCACTAGAGCAAGGCTCTGTGACCATCAAATTGTTAGTTGCCTTGTCTCAATGTGCAAAAATAGACGTTGGAATTCACTTTGCAGCTTAAGCTTGTAATGTTTCTGCTGCCATAAATGCCCACACATTGTTAATTTTTATTTATGAACTTCGTTAAGTAATCACTAGAACACAGAACGGTCATATTTTGATGTGGTTGCCACTCGCGATGTGCCTGAGTACTGAGTAGTTGGTACTCTGCTGTAATTCCTCAAGGACCTCAACCATGCTAACTTGCGTTATGTTTGATTGTTGCTCTATTACCTAGGCTCCATGAACGTCAAATAATCCGTTGCTTTATTTGAATGAGCAAAGATAAATATTTGGGATCCGCTTTGCTGCTTAAACTTTCAATGTTTCTGCTGCCAGTAATGCCCTCACATGCTTAAGTAATATTTGTGCTTAGTTAGCCTCTTCACTTGAAGTGGAAAATTACTGGATACACTCAAGAATAGCCTAAAAATGAAGGAAAAAAGGAAAATCATAGTCCCCCCATTTTTTCTTTGTTGTATTTTGACCGAAAACAATGAATCCTTCTGCCGGAAAGTTAATATAAGTTACTCAACAAAACTGAGTTTTCAACCCTTACCTATAGTTTTGTTCCCAAGAACTTTTGTTTATAAGGAATTTCTGCAGTGCATGCATCCGAACTTGTTTTTTAGGCATTGATTAATATTGGTTTGTCAACCCAGGTTTCTTCGAAGACTGTAAGGTGCTGAATTCAGGAATCTGAGCACCTCATTCTCGTTGTGAAGAAACCAGATTGTTGACAAGAAGGGTGCTTGAGATGTGGATAGCTGCACCGTCAATTATTACCGTGTATTTAGAATTAAGCTATTACCTTCAGCTTACAGTGTTCAACTCAAATGTTAGTGATGAATAAGAAATGGAATTGCTTTATCTTAAACTTGTCAATATCTTCTCTCCCACTCTAGCTTTGTATGTTCTCTCTTCTTTGTTAGTAATAATTTTGCAAGAATGCAATACTGGCAGTGGCTGGGAAGTTTGTTTCAAAGGGTCTTGAGAAAAGTTTGGGCTCTTGGGCAACCCTTTGGGCTAGTATCCTAAACCCCTGCATTGTTTCATCACTTCATTACTTCATCGCCGCATTCCTGCAACTTTTTGCCTCCCATATTACCCATGAGTCTCGACAGAAGAAGAGTATTTAGAAAATGGTCCATATCCTTTGGACTAGTATATATAGAATCACCTTCATCGCTCACGTTCTACTTTCTTGGCTCTCATTCTCATATCCTACAATGTTGTACCATGATCACAACTATCATTTTCTAGGTCACCTTGTAAATTCGGATGCTAAAAATAAACCAAGTTTAAAGATGGTCAAAAAATAAACCAAACTATGAAATTTTTTAGTCATCTAACGTGTATCCAATAAATAGATCAACCGTGGATTTTATTTAGAAGCTAAAATTTGACAACATTAATTGAACAGTTAAATGATTTCTAATTTGATTGATTTTTAGTAGAGTCGTTTTTTGAAGGATAACTTAGAAAGTACATTGTTCAAATCATCAGAAAATATTACAAGATGAGAAAAAGAGCCGAAAAGGTCCGGCTAAGAAGCTGAATAACATCTCCAAACAATGTATATGACATTAAGTAGTGAGTTGAATAAGCCTTTGAAGTTTGACATATGTCATCTTCTTGATTAGGAACTCAGTTAAAGATGCTGGACCCTATCACTTACCAAACTTTAAAACCCAAAAATTTGACGGCCACAAAAAACTGTGACTTTTCCTGGAGAAGTTATTTGGTGCATTTACAAGATGTATTCTAGTATGTATGCATGAGGCATGTGGATGATCTCAATGCTCTTATGAGTAGAATAATAATTGGTTTCACTCCATTCTTGTAACATATTTATTTTCAACTGCAACCCACTTTATAATCAACTAGTGCAGTGACTTTTCTCTGTACCTTACACTATGGACCCTTCATCTTTATCAAAGTTCCCACTCAAATTTGGTGCAAGGAGGAAGATATTTCAAGTCTACACTACGTGTCGGATTGAGGGCATTCTGACATACATTTTTAGGGTAAAGATAAGTCTCACACATAATGGTTATATATGCTAGCATTAGTCGTCTACATGTAAGTTTATGACAGTAGAGTGTTGAAATCTCACATGCATCAACAATACAAAAGTTAGCACATGACGTTCATAAACACGTGCAGCTGACCATGCACCATCGATGTCTTGTGAAACTCACATGCCTCAACAATCTAGAATGCATGGACGACTAGCCCCGCTCAATATTAGAAGTTGATTTCAATTTGGACAAAACTTGGTCATTCAACGTACAATGAATCTATTGAATTATGCAATATTCATTCAATACTAGACACCAAAAGAGACCTATATGTATGCTTGAGAGCGTACGACATACATTTTAGTGTAGAGCTAAGATTGAAAGATAATTTATGCTAGCATCAGTTGCATGCAGTGTATGACTACGACACGTTGGTGCCTCACATGCACCAATAACATAGAACCTAGCTAGCATAAGTTGCCCATATATACACTCATAACTAACTATGAGCCGTTAACGCGTTGTGATATCCACACAAGCCTCAACGGCCTAGATGCTTAAATAACTGATGCTAACACTGTTCGAAAATAAAGGTTGATCACAACTAACATGGTTCATTTATTACGTTGAATTGGTGTAAAGTTTGAAAGCACAAAGAGCAGTACAAAGCAATAGACCCTGCAGTGGTGAAGTGTTGTATAATTGAGTGAAACTATTTTCATTTTTCCAGTTTATACGATCAGTCGATGCAAACCACATATATGCTGCAAAAATGCGACAGGGGCTCATTTAATACTCACGTTTGGTTGCAGTCGAGGCGATTAAAGACCCATGTGTACTGGGAGGATGAAGTTGCATTATTATTATACACTGAAATAAATGTTCGTGTCCAAAAAATCTTAAACAAAAAAGCAAGAAGGGAAGAAGAGAAGAATAGTGCTGAAATATATTATATAAAACGTTGAAGGATATATACGTCGTCTCTGACATATGAATTGTGCCTAAAATTCACCATTGCTCCACACTCCATAGCTTTCAAGATTCAACACAGCCTGGCTTTGGCTCTTCATCCTTCTGTATTAATGGGAAAGTAACACTTGATGATTTCGTATTTTCATCATGTACATTGAAACGACGTTACTTGGCATGCTACATGTGGATTCTTGAGACTATACATACATAAAGATATTATATTTGATTTTCCGCAGGACTGAGGGCTGGTTTGGTATTGCTGTGCTTTGAAAAAAAAGCTGCTTCTACTGTACTGTGAGAATAAGTAGCTATGAAATAAAGCAGCAGAGTGTTTGGTAAACTTTTTTGTAAAAGTGCTTTTGAATTAAAAAAAGCAGTATTGTAGTGTTTGGTAGACTTTTATGTAAAACAGATGTGAAAAAAAGCCAGTTTTTCAAAGCTAGGTTTTGCAGCTTATTGTTTTTGGCTTTTTTTCACCCAAAACTGTGAAAAGAAGCTGAAGCTGAATGTTTACCAAACACAAAAACAGCTCCCAGCTTTTTTTTATACCAGCTTTTTTCAGAATCACCTCAATACCAAACCAGGCCTGAGTATTCCGGACTATTTACATAAAGTTGATCACGTTGCAGTTTCGATGAGAATTTTTTTTATTTTTATTTTTTTTTTATTTTTTAAAGAAATGACACATCTTGTCATTGATTAGTAATCGAACTTGTTCTGAAAGTTTACAGATTTTCTCACAAAATCAGAACTTTTGCATGTGTTCCACAATTTAGAGAGGTCGTTGGCACGACGGTGATGGTGAGGGGGTGGGAGGCTAGAGGCTTAATCAAATTGGCAATTGGTCCTATTTTGCATCTGTGAGATTGCACCGACAACACAGGGAAAAGAGACCTATATTATCTGTCATGTCACACATTAAACGCTAAATGTTAAATGCATGGTCTGAGTCTCTCCTATGTTGGTGAAAATGCACTTGAAAAATTTACTCACTGGATCCCCTTGAACCACTGTTCTAAAAATTTTCGTCTAGTGCTAAACGGGCGTTTAATCATCATTCTGATTAATTCAAAGCCATTTGAAAATTAAGAAATGGTGCTTAGACATGCCTAGACGCCCACCTAACCTGCCTAGACCCACCTAGACATCCACTTAGGTTTAGACAAAAAATATGTAACTTTCATTTGTCACTTTTTTTCTTCAATAAATTGTAAGAGACTTATTGAATACTTAGATGAACACACATGATATGCGTGTTCCCTATGTTTTTATTATATTCTAATATTTTATAATAACTATGTCATTCTATTTTGCAATTTATGTATCCCACTAAAATTATATATTTTTCAAGTATAATCAGACACTTATTAATTATATGATATATAATATATTTACTTAAATACGCCTAGTCTGCCTAGACACCTGTCTAAGCCCCGCCTAAACGTATAGATGTACTAGACCCCAACCTGCCGCCTAACTAGCACCTAGCGTCTTTTATAATCTTGCTTTGAATAATTTAGCAATGTACTTTTTATTTGTTCCATTCGTGTCACCAACTGCCGTATAAAATTTCTGATTTCAGACTGAACACGTTGAAGAGATATCAATCGTCCATTTGAGTAGCCAATGTCCAATATCTTTTCTCAGTTTTTTTTTTTGTTTTTTTGTCAGACAGATATTAGCATCTCGATCTAGTGGCCTGTACAACTAAAGGGGTCAATTTTGTTTGGAACAAAATGATATTTTTCATATTTTTGAAATGGTCCGTTTCATCATATCGTGATCGATATCATTATGTTTTTATCTGTTAATCCTTACATCTTGAGTAGTTAGTTTTTTTTTTTTTTTTTTTAATATAACGTTATTTTTAATCAGTTCAAAATTAAGATTATTTGTGATCGTATTAACCATTTCCCATACTTTATTAGAGTGATAAACACTATAGTTAATCTAGTTGTTTAGTCTAAGTGCTAATATAGTTATAAAACTATTACACGGCTTAATTCTCTAAATTAGATAAGTAGAATGACTCTTTTAAAGTGCCAACAACAAACTGTTTAGGTTTAGGATCATCCATCGTTTGATGTGCAGTATAGAGGCTGATGTTAGAGTGGAAGATAAATTAAACTTTGAAAGATATTTACAATATCCCTAAATATTGTAACCATATTTGGTTTAATCTCTACCATTATAATAATTCAACAATCTAGGACATGACACATCGCGTATAAAATTAACTGTAATTAGATTTGTCTAGAAAGAAAATAAGTTTCCCAACAGAAGTTTAACGCTCTTTGCCGTCAGTTTGCTCGTCCTTCACGTCTTTCTTTCTCCTTTCTTTGTGGCTCAGACCTGGCAATTTCTGACACGACCCGATAACCCGACACGACACGACACGAAATTAACAGGTGTTTGGGTCGACACGATAACGAATCGGGTCTTATCGGGTAACCCGATAAGCACCTGTTAAGATAACGGGTTGGGTCGGGTATACACGTGGGTAAACACGATACACGATAAGCAGAATATTATTTTTATAATTTTATAACCCTCAAAAAATACTGTAATAATTATATACATTAATTTTACAATTTTATACCCCTAAAAATTATAATAAATATATATATATTAAATTAACTATAAAATTTATAATAATTATATATACTATAATAATTATACCCCCAAAATATTAAGTCTATCTATACTAATTATATATATATATATATATATATATATATATATTAAATTTTATAAAAACTATAATAATTATTAATTAATAATTTAATATGCATGATCATGCATTGCATATTTGCATGATTTTGCATCCATTGAAATTTGATGCGTCAGGACTCATATGTGATTTGTTTCCATTCTCAAATTTCAATAATCAATTTCTTGCCATTGCCATTTGCCAACTTGCCGCCCTTTTTGAAAAAAAAAATGGAGGGAAAATGAAAATGTTAAGAAAAGTTGAAAATAAAACAAAAAAGTGAGGGAATTCAATTAGGGAAAGATGTTGGAGGGAAAAGTGAAAATGATAAGAAAAAATTGAAAAGGAAACAAAAAAGAGAGGGAAAAATGAAAATTAATAGAAGTGGTGAATCTAAGTATAAATAAACTCTAAGTGTTAGTCAATCTATCGTTTTACGAATTCTCCAAAACTAATTTCAACGATCCAAACCGTCAAAATTGTTTGTATATGCTTGGAGATCACATCAGCAAAAAATCACAAAAAAAAAACATTCAGAGATCAAGTAAACGGGACAAAGCTTTTCAACGGTTATAAATGAAAAATCACGATTTAACGGTTATTTTAACTCCGATTTTGATGATTTTTTATAACTACACTCCTTGACCCTATATGAATACAATGAATGAATTCGATATTCAATTTAAAATATTTACACAAGTGGATACCACAAAATCTTATGTTATACTTAATAAAAGTATAAATAAACTTTAAGTGTTAGTCAATCTATCGTTTTACGAATTCTCCAAAACTAATTTCAACGATCCAAACCGTCAAAATTGTTTGTATATGCTTGGAGATCACATCAGCAAAAAATCACAAAAAAAAAAACATTCAGAGATCAAGTAACGGGACAAAGCTTTTCAACGGTTATAAACGAAAAATCACGATTTAACGGTTATTTTAACTCCAATTTTGATGATTTTTTATAACTACACTCCTTGACCCTATATGAATACAATGAATGAATTCGATCTTCAATTTAAAATATTTACACAAGTGGATACCACAAAATCTTATGTTATACTTAATAAAAGTATAAATAAACTCTAAGTGTTAGTCAATCTATCGTTTTACGAATTCTCCAAAACTAATTTCAACGATCCAAACCGTCAAAATTGTTTGTATATGCTTGGAGATCACATCAGCAAAAAATCACAAAAAAAAAACATTCAGAGATCAAGTAACGGGACAAAGCTTTTCAACGGTTATAAACGAAAAATCACGATTAAACGGTTATTTTAACTCCGATTTTGATGATTTTTTATAACTACACTCCTTGACCCTATATGAATACAATGAATGAATTCGATCTTCAATTTAAAATATTTACACAAGTGGATACCACAAAATCTTATGTTATACTTAATAAAAGTATAAATAAACTCTAAGTGTTAGTCAATCTATCGTTTTACGAATTCTCCTAAACTAATATCAACGATCCAAACCGTCAAAATTGTTTGTATATGCTTGGAGATCACATCAGCAAAAAATCACAAAAAAAAAACATTCAGAGATCAAGTAACGGGACAAAGCTTTTCAACGGTTATAAACGAAAAATCACGATTTAACGGTTATTTTAACTCCGATTTTGATGATTTTTTATAACTACACTCCTTGACCCTATATGAATACAATGAATGAATTCGATCTTCAATTTAAAATATTTACACAAGTGGATACCACAAAATCTTATGTTATACTTAATAAAAGTATAAATAAACTCTAAGTGTTAGTCAATCTATCGTTTTACGAATTCTCCAAAACTAATTTCAACGATCCAAACCGTCAAAATTGTTTGTATATGCTTGGAGATCACATCAGCAAAAAATCACAAAAAAAAAACATTCAGAGATCAAGTAACGGGACAAAGCTTTTCAACGGTCATAAACGAAAAATCACGATTTAACGGTTATTTTAACTCCGATTTTGATGATTTTTTATAACTACACTCCTTGACCCTATATGAATACAATGAATGAATTTGATCTTCAATTTAAAATATTTACACAAGTGGATTATGTTATACTTAATAAAAGTATAAATAAATTCTAAGTGTTAGTCAATCTATCATTTTACGAATTCTCCAAGACTAATTTCAACGATCCAAACCGTCAAAATTGTTTGTATTTTCTTGGAGATCACATCAGCAAAAAATCACAAAAAAAAAACATTCAGAGATCAAGTAACGGGACAAAGCTTTTCAACGGTTATAAACGAAAAATCACGATTTAACGGTTATTTTAACTCCGATTTTGATGATTTTTTATAACTACACTCCTTGACCCTATATGAATACAATGAATGAATTTGATCTTCAATTTAAAATATTTACACAAGTGGATTATGTTATACTTAATAAAAGTATAAATAAATTCTAAGTGTTAGTCAATCTATCGTTTTACGAATTCTCCAAGACTAATTTCAACGATCCAAACCGTCAAAATTGTTTGTATTTGCTTGGAGATCACATCAGCAAAAAATCACAAAAAAAAAACATTCAGAGATCAAGTAACGGGACAAAGCTTTTCAACGGTTATAAACGAAAAATCACGATTTAACGGTTATTTTAACTCCGATTTTGATGATTTTTTATAACTACACTCCTTGACCCTATATGAATACAATGAATGAATTCGATCTTCAATTTAAAATATTTACACAAGTGGATACCACAAAATCTTATGTTATACTTAATAAAAGTATAAATAAACTCTAAGTGTTAGTCAATCTATCGTTTTACGAATTCTCCAAAACTAATTTCAACGATCCAAACCGTCAAAATTGTTTGTATATGCTTGGAGATCACATCAGCAAAAAATCACAAAAAAAAAAACATTCAGAGATCAAGTAACGGGACAAAGCTTTTCAACGGTTATAAACGAAAAATCACGATTTAACGGTTATTTTAACTCCGATTTTGATGATTTTTTATAACTACACTCCTTGACCCTATATGAATACAATGAATGAATTTGATCTTCAATTTAAAATATTTACACAAGTGGATTATGTTATACTTAATAAAAGTATAAATAAATTCTAAGTGTTAGTCAATCTATCGTTTTACGAATTCTCCAAAACTAATTTCAACGATCCAAACCGTCAAAATTGTTTGTATATGCTTGGAGATCACATCAGCAAAAAATCAAAAAAAAAAAACATTCAGAGATCAAGTAACGGGACAAAGCTTTTCAACGGTTATAAACGAAAAATCACGATTTAACGGTTATTTTAACTCCGATTTTGATGATTTTTTATAACTACACTCCTTGACCCTATATGAATACAATGAATGAATTCGATCTTCAATTTAAAATATTTACACAAGTGGATACCACAAAATCTTATGTTATACTTAATAAAAGTATAAATAAACTCTAAGTGTTAGTCAATCTTAAAAACAAAAACTCTTTATCCTTGCACATTTAATATTTGTAATAGATTAGTAGTGTATGTATTATTTTTTTTATTAGGCTTTCATTTTCGAGTGTAGATATAGTACTTGAACGAGAAATGTTTTAATGTTTTCAAGTAATATTTATGTCGCAATGTGTGGTATGTGCAAATTTTTTAAAAAAATATATATTTTTCTTAACGGGTCATAACGGGTCATAACGGGTCGGGTCACTTTACCCGTTGGGTAAAGTGACACGACCTGTTAAGGACCCGTTAAGATAACGGGTGTGACACGACACGACCCGTTAAGATAACAGGTGTTACACGAAAACGACACGAACACGACAGACACGACCCGTTTGCCAGGTCTAGGCTCAATGGACATTACTCCGTGGTTGGAAAATCTTGAAATCCAAGAAGGCAAGAATATAATTTTCTTTGATATATATCAGTTCTTGGTTGTGTTTCATTTATTTATAGGCTTTTTTGTTTCCTGCGTGTTTTGAAGACAAAGGGAAATAGGTTTGATGTCTGCACAGCACCGTAGCTATTTCAATTATGGGAATGGAATCAACTAAGTTGGGTCAGTTCTAAACATTGAAAAGCAGCCAATATTTGAAGAACCTAATAACTTGTACCAATTTATATATACAAAATCGGGGTATATATAAAAATCAGAAAGCCCCTCTTCCTCATCATCTGCATCAGCACCAGCAGATGTTAACAGAGAAAATCATCAGTGGAAATATTGTAGAAAGTGCTTCTGAGTTGAAATTTAAGTGGCACGAGTCGTTGACATCGAATTCAAACTTTCCACTGAGCCACAAACAAGAAAAAAAGCAGTAGTAGAGGAGGAGAAAGATAAACAAGAAAGAACAAACGGAGGAAGACAAACAAAACCGATAAGAATCTGTGAGGCCTAACGGCAATAAGAGTTAACTTCTATTAGGAAACTTATTTTATTTTCAGAAAAAAAAAAAAATTCAATTGTAATTACAGGTGATGTGTGATGTCCTAGGTTGTTGGGTTATTATAACGGTGGAGATTAAGCAAAATGCGAATAAATGTGCCAAGCTTAAATGTAAAGATTCGGAATCCCAATTTGAGGGACCTAGTAAATTAAACCAAATTAATTAAGCAGCCATATGCATGCATGATAAGCAATGCATCAGAGCAAACATATACGTACGTGCTTCAATTTTTCTACCAAAATTTATTTACTTGTCTGTTTTTTTTTTCTTTTCGTGTTGAACAATATTATTGTATATAGTGGCCGTCACAGAAGCATTAAGTTTTTTTTTTAATGCCACCGCCAGGTTAGATGGGAAGAAGAAAAGTACCGTACTTGGGAAATTGACAAGAACGTAGGCTTTTCGTTTTCTAGGTCAATTTCTTGAACTCTATAATTTACCCAACTTGGCATTAGCTTTCATTTCCTTTATAATTTGTGTTTCCTGTTATTTGCAATACAACAAAGCAAAAGGAGAGTGGAAAGTGGAAAAAGGACTAAGAAAAACCTCTTTTAATTCTAACTCAAAAGGAGAATTTGACATAGAACCAAACATCAATAAAGTCAGTCATATAAATGTCCTGTGTAGTTTTAAACAGCAAAACGCTAACCAAACAGAATAAAAAATAAAAAATAAAAAATAAATCACAGAAGCAAGACTTTAACCTAACCAAGTTTACTAGAGTAGTGAGTCCATTTTTTTAGTTGTATGCATTAATGTTCGAAGCTTCTTCTCTATAGTTTATATTAGGTAAGAATATTCACTCACAACCACAAAAACAAAACAAAAATTCAGATGAACAATGCTGAATATATTAAAGAAACTATATCAGAGACTGATACATAGTTTGCTAGTAGATGAATGACTCTCTAACAAGTTCAAAAGGGCGCAAAGTATTAACATTTGATGTGAGAGCTACAGCGAAAACTGTAATTATTTTGCTTTCACAAGAGTACACAAAGCATGCATGCATGTCAAGCATATCTTATTACATTTTTTCTACCTGACCTATGATAATTGCATAAAGCAACCAAAATGCTTTGGCAATAGCATCAATTCACGAATGGAAATCAAGCAAATGATTTGCTCTTGCTAATTTGATCATTAGAGTAGCTAAATTTGTTGCACAGTTGAATTTGATTCCCATTCAGAACTTCAATTAATCCGATATGATAACATAAAGGACATGGCAGTGGCGACAGAGTTTATCACTTCTCTTATCAAAACATTGGAGATTCAGTGGGAGAAGAGTTCACTAAATTGAGAATACTATTCCAGTAATGCTTATTATCTTCGTAGTAGTCACTACCGCTTCCACTTCCGCTTCCACCACCGTTATCAGAATCCACTCCACGATCCCCGTCTGACAAGCTCTGCACCTCATCCGAATTATTAAGCAAGAGATTAGTGAACCCTTCTTGATCAGCTGCTTCCATGTCACCAGCCACATTGCCAACTTGATGATCATTAGCGGTCCATGCACCCGCAGCTTCCATGGACATTGTGATGTTTTGATGATGATCATGAACTAACCCTAATGGAGTAAAAGATAAATGGGACTTCCAATCTTGTTCGTTATCTCCACCTTCTTCCTTGGTCTCAGAAGAACCTGAACTCCCAACAAACTCGATCATCGCCGGCTGCATAATCGCGGCCCCCATTGCGGAGGACGATGCGTTATTAAAGTTAATCTGATCGGAATTATAAGTGAGCGTAGATGTCGGAGACTCGAGATCAACATTATTATGAGAATGTTTTGATGACCGCCACTTGAGCTGAAGCTGTGCTGAAGTCGAACCCGAAGACGAAGAATTCACCGGAACGTAGGTATTAGGGTTTGTGGTGGTGAGCTGATGGAGTAATGAGGAGCTGTGGGAGCGGAGCTTTGATTCTCTGACTAGGCGGGCCTCCGCTTCAAGCCGGGCGCTCTCCCACTGAGCCATGTGACTGAGATTGGAGGCGTTCTTGGATTGACCGTCGGCGCTAGAGAGTAGGTTGTCCTTCTTTGGCTTGTGCGTGACGGGGTCGATGCCCATTTTGGCTAGCCTCTTCTTAAGATGCGTATTCCAGTAGTTCTTTATCTCATTGTCTGTTCTCTTTGGCAAGTGAGTTGCTATGGCCGACCACCTGATCATTCGAGGTCAATCAACAAGACAACTATTAGCATCAAAATACTATGAAAATCCCATAAACTACATCGATCTCACAAACATAATTTTTTTCGTTTATTATGTTATAACTTTGATTTCCGCATACCCCTTCTCTTTTAATTAAATTTGACCAAAAGTAATTAATTAGGATTGTGCAGTAGAAGAAAAGAGGTCTGCAGATTCAGTGGCATGGACTAGCATCTCTAGCTGCAAGAATATCTCAGTGTCTATATGCATGCTCATGAAGAAAATTTTAAGAGAACCATTTTTATTTAAAAATGAGACCAATAAATAATCTGAACTCGGATGTCAGGATCTCAAAGCAGCAGTGAATATTATGTTATGGAAAATGGTCGCACAAGTCAAAATTTTGAACAAGTGACAAATAAGAGTTGAGTAATTGCGAGATCAAGGCTTCACATTCAAATCATCAAAAAATTCAAACAAATATATAGCAAAATGGAAGAACTTGATCACAAAGACTGTCGCATTCTTAACAAATTCTAGCTTCTACGTTGTCAAGGTAAAGAAATTAAGAACATACTCGGGAGAGAGGATTAAAAATAACAATGAAAAATTAAGACTACTAATTAACATTTGAAAACAATGTCTACCAGAACTGATAAGACAAGACAATCGATAACAATAAAATTGAACATGACGATTTGGTCTAGCGGCAATATTGAAGGAAGTATAGTGTTTAAATCGCGTGGGCGACAATTTTTTATTAAAAGAATAAATTAACCGACGCTATAAAGAACTGTGCTCTACCTGTTCCCTAATAGGGCATGGAGTTGAATTATGGTTTGTTCTTCTTGCAAACTGAACTTTCCCCTCTTAATATCAGGTCTGAGATAGTTAGTCCATCTAAGCCTACAGCTTTTTCCACATCTCTGAAGACCTACACACATTTAGTTAATTAAACCGTGAAATCAACAAATAATTAAGTACTTAACTGCATATGTTATGTAATTACACATCCTTATAGTACAATATGTGGGGAAATGCAAGTGGAAGTCTCACCAGCTTTTGTTGGGAGTGCACGCCAACTGCCATGGCCGTGTTCTTCAATGTAAGCCAAGAGCTTCTGGTCTTCTTCTGGAGTCCAAGGTCCTTTCTTCAAACCCACCTTGTCACAGCACGGTGACCGACCCATCGGAATATTCTAAACCAGCAATGCAAAGTAGTAGGTTCTGCTCTTGTTTATATAGCTACACTAACCTTGCACAAGAGAAAAAAGAAGATATGGATGGAGGAAATTAAAAAGAGAGAGAGAGAGAGAAGAATTAATGGGCAAATGCATAGAGGATGAGAAAGGTCAGCGACATAAATGGGATAAAGAAATAAATTTTGATCAGAGTATAATACTGTGGTACATATCTCATGACAAAACTACCCTCTTAACCTTCTTTCACTTTGTAGACTTTAGTGTAGGCATATTGACTAGATCGAATGTGCTCGTAGACTTGGACGCGGTCATCTGAGTTGGATCTCTCTCATAGTTTAGAGTAGAGCATGTTCACTTAATTACAGAGAATAGAAAGCGAAATCATATTTACCGAAGTATGGATATGATAATTCACTTCTTAACTTTCATTTATGTGTATTAACACATGTGAAATAAAAAAAGTACAGCTTTGTTGTTCATATTCGTAATCAAATACATAAAATTCTAGTCATATCCACTTGGAGAGATGTTTTGTTTGATTCAATTTTCCCATATACTAAAGTTATTCCTTATTTCTCTGATCTCTCCCAAAAATACATATTGTAGATTAATTAAAACTGAATATGTATAAATATATTATGCCACGTTCTTTAATTTGCTTTATATATAATGACCTAAGGGAATTATTGCTCTATGAGAAATTGTATCGTCTTTTAACGGGATCCCGTAGCAGATATTATCAAGAATAATTGCATAGGATCAATCCTCCTCGATTTGAAGTTGATTAGGTTTTCTTTACACCATTCTTCTTTTCTTTAATTTGTTTCTGGTCCACTTATTATTTTATATAACTTTGAAATTTATATCACTCAGTCTTGCAATATTTATTTCCGATTTCCTGCAGATTTTGCAGGAAACCCATTTATGAAGAGAATAGTTCTCCTCCTCCATTAATCAACAAACCTATTAAATTTCAAAATATTCAACGTCATGTTATTCACTTGTTATTTCTTCTTCTTCTTCTTGACTTTTAATTTTCAAAAGTGAGAGTAATTCTTTAGCAAATATTTTCTTAAATAAATTAGTAATTTAACTGAAAAATATAAATGCTTATATAAAATTAATTAAATTAGATATTGCTAAATAGTCACAGATATGTATCCCATAAGTCAAATTTTGATTTTTGATAACAATTAACATTTTCATGGTGTATTGTTGATGCATTATTTACTTATCTCATACATACGGAATGGATAATAGCTTCAGTTTGTTTAATTTTTGGGTTATTATACAAAATGGTCCCTAAGATTTGCATGATTAATAGAAATAGTCCCTGAGATTGAAAATCAATAGAAATGGTCCTTGAGATTGTCCACCATCCATGATTTTGGTCCTTCCGTTAAAAACGATTTTGGGCAATTTTCAAAACTTTGTAACTCAATCGTTTCTTAACCAATTTCGACCCATAATATATCAAAATGAAGATATGAAAGTGTAGACTAATATTATATCTATTTGGAAGCCCAATGGTTGCCGGATATGGCCGGAAAATAGCCTGAAAGGTGACTGGTACGCAAGAAAACTGGAAAACTCACCAGAAATTGGGTAAAGTTTAAACGTTCATAATTTCTTCAATACTCAACCAAATCGAGTGATTCAAAATGAAAATAATACTTCTTGACGAGACGAAGAGAATGGTACCTTTTTCGAAGGCTAACTCGCCGTGGTTTGGTCGGACAATGGCTCGAAAGTGTCTAACCATTTTCGAGTTAGCCACTTTCGAGCAGTTTTTGGGTCAAACCATTACAATTTAGCAGCAAAGAAAGATACCATTCTCTTCATCTCATCGAGAAGTATGATTTTTTGAAGCACTCGATTTCGTTGAGTATTGAAGAAGTTATGAACATTTAAAGTTTACCCATTTTCCGGCGAGTTTTCCAGTTTTCCCGCGGACCAGTCATCTTTCAGGCTATTTTCCTGCCATCTCTGGCAATCATTGGGCTTCCAAATAAGTATAATCTTGTTCTATACTTTCTTATCTTCATTTTGATATATTATGGGTCGAATTTGGTTAAGAATCGATTGAGTTACGAAGCTTTGAAAATTGCCGAAAGAGTTTTTAGCGGAAGGACCAAAATCATGGATGGTGGACAATCTAAAGGACCATTTCTATTAATTTTCAATCTCAGAGACCATTTATATTGATCATGCAAATCTCAGGGACCATTTTGTATAATAACCCTTAATTTTTTTGCATAAGTTAATTTAAATGATGATAAAAATAACAATTATGATTTTAACTGTTTTTTATACAACAATATATTTACACTACGCGGTGGAAGAAATAAATTGGTATCTAACTCTTAGTCTATGAGATTCGAATCTAAGAGACACATCTTACAAGTAAAGAGAAATATTTAAACTGTTTTATAGTGAAAATACGTTAATCACAAAAGGATGGAGAAGCATGCATAACTACGAAGTGAGCACACGTATTTTCATTTTTTTTCTAAACCAATTTATATATATCAAATCTCTTTAGTTTTATGCTATGCAGTCGATATTAATTGAAGGCATTCACCAGAGCGGAGCAACTGGATATAACTCATAGAACAAGATCATTGGCCGCCTCTAGCAAGTAATTATTCCTACATAAAATGCTACTCCTAGAATTTCAGAATCTCCTCAAATCTTCAGTGGGTTTCAACACTAAAGAGGTAAAGATTTAATGTAAGCATAAGCACTGACCACTGGTCCATGCAGATCCGATTTAAGTGTGATATTGTCACCATTAATATTGCTTGGTAGGTGCATTATATTAGTAACCAAAATAAATCAATTCAAAAAACCTTAATATCTTACTTTATTTCCCTACCGCTAGAGAAAATCTTGAGTAGGATATCCGATCACGTTATTTGCAGGGCACTTCTCGTAATAGCATGAGATCTTTTGTATTTCGACCACACTCATTCTACTAAAATTGCTCTCTAGTTGCTTAATTAGACAAGTAGGGCTCATTTGAAAGTACTTCTAAATGACTGAAAGTTTTTGATAAAAATATTTTTTAAACTAATTCTTAGTAAAAATGCAAGTGAATCCTAGAAAAGAACTTGTAGTGCATCCTGCAAGAAACACCAGGATGCACTACAAGTACTTTTATAACACAAACACATTTTCTTTAAAAACACTTTTAGTCATTTTAAAAGTACTTACAAATGAGCTGGTTATTAACTCCAATTAGACATTGTAATGATGCATAATAACTAGCCATCCTTGGTGGAGTTAACCTAATCGGCTAGGGTAAACATATATCCACATGGAGTTCAATAGATAAATTAATGAAGCCTTTCAAACCCGTCAACTCATTCAAGCCACACCAGCTCGAACTAGCCTAGCATGGAAGCTTGCACAATTGGGTCGTCTTTAGGAGACTATAGCTGATCTTGGAATAGCAGCAACAACATGCATATATATGTTGCCCTAGCTAGTTAGGGTTGGCTTTATAATGCTTTCATAAGCGTCACATTCAACTTCATTAATTAATCTATAGTCCCTCTCCTACCTATGGATCTAGCTTAATTAGCCATGCATAGATCAATCTAGCTCAAAATCACAGTTAGAAGCGTGTACATAAATTTCTTGTTATACACCCATAATTTGGTCACATTGAAAAATATACGTGAATTTGTGATTCATATAGAAAAGATGAACAACTACAGTATCGTAACGAGAATTTAGATAATACTACTTATATTTAAAATTTGGCATTGCTTATAAGAAAGTAAAACTTCCAAAGATAAATTGTGGTGTGGTCAATATGAATATCAATATAGGTGTTATGGAAATATTGATAGACATATCGCTATTGATATCGGTTTTCTTTGACGGAAATTTGCAATAAAGTGAGTATATCAATTCATTCAGATTTAGTCGAAATTAAAGAAAAGTTTCTCAAAAAAAATTCAAAAGTTTGAAATCCACAACGACTTCCTGAAAAGTTTCTTCAGTGAATCAGTAAATATCAATGATATTCATTGATTTTCTTATACCTCATCAACATAGGATGAAGTTTTCATTTCATCCCCTTTCTCTTTTTCTATATCAATCCTTGATTTTTAGATACTTCGATAAAAATATTGACAATCTCGTAAATATTTTAAACACTGGGTCAGGGTCTGTAGGTCTAAAGCCATAACTGAACAGGGTCCAAAAGTTGTCCTGCCGAAAGCGGTCGGCAGGCACTCAAAGGCGGTGAATGGTGATGGAGACCTATTGTGGCTGCCGCTTCTGTAAGTGTAAATTAACAAATAAAAATTTGGAAGCAAAAGAATTTCGGAGGGCAGATTGGTAATTCGAGAAACAAAGCAGTACTAAACCAATTTATTGAGATGGGCTCTACGCCCCCGTGGGTTTAAAATCTTGATTGATATGGAAGCTTGAAAATACAATAATGGGGTCCCATGGAGGTGCTAGAGTAGAAAAATACTTGATAATAAAAAACACTTGTTTGTCTGGCTTGGAAGTGCGAAATCGAAATATCAAGTTTTTAGACCTTTTTTTGGTAAAATAACAAGATGTGGCGGATGATGGTGGGCTCTTTTTTTAATGATTCCCATGTGATCTACAGAAGCAAAAAAAAATGTAGGAAAAATGAATTCGCTGGGCAACAATGCTTAGCTATTCAAGAATAAGTAAGAATTTTTACTCAAAATTCTTTGTATTCGAATAAGTAAGAATTTTTACTCAAAATTCTTTGTAATCGTTCATTTTATGCATCACTATGTAAAAATTAGCTTTGCAAAAAATGAATTAAAACTAAAATCGTTTAGTCAATTTATTGTATCAAATACATAAACGATTTGTAATACTTTTACTAATTTCGTTCATCTGTTTTTATACAATTTGTCAATCAGAGGACCTTAGTTTTGAATGATCTTTTACAGATATGAATTTTATAAGATAATTTATAATATAAACAATTTTTTTATTATAAATACAAAGTTTTTTAAGTCGGTAACGAACAATTTTAAATAAAAATATTGACTTATCATTTGAGTTATCAAGTGTCATTCTTTTTGGACTGGCTGGGGAAATTAAATAGTACAACTGGGGACACCATCTTAAATTCTAGTTGATGACTGCCAGCTCGTCATAGTGTATGGTCCAAGAAGTTCTTTATGACCCTCTTAAATTCAGTCCCAATTTACACTTGTCAAAGAATCATTGCTCCACGTGCATACATAGTGGTACATTCAGGAAAAGATCCTCGCCGGGTCCTTTTCCTAAGGATATGAGGGATCTTTTGATCCTAACCGTTTATCGTATATTATGTGATCAGTTTTTATTAGGTATTATTTATATTTAATTTTAAATTTTAAATTTTAAATAATTTATGACCGCACGATATATAATGAATGATTACGATCACCAAATCTTCCTGATCCTCAGAAAAATGATCCAACGAGGATCCTTTTCCGTACATTCAAAACAAATGATGAAAAGAAGTATGTTATTTACAATTAAAAAAAAGTCATTCTACACTGCATTATCTAAGCCTATAAAGATGCATAGGAGAGATAATATAAGCAGATCATATTATGATAACTATGTTAAAGTGTCGGTAACAAATCACAAAGTTACATATATAACAAAATTAAATAGAGATAATAAAAAAATCAGAAGTTTTCGCATGGTCCATTCTCACCACGGCTTGGACTTAAACATTTAATCGAGCGTTTGAGACAAATTTTGAAAGGGTTTAAGAATATTAAAAGCACTTTTGTACGGACGATCTTCTTTGCGAATCACTTTCAAGTCTTCTTCGAAAAGTAGTAAAATTTTCAAGTAAAATTTTCAATAAGAATTTCAGCGTTGATGTGATTTTCAAATGAATCAAAAAGTATGCATCAATCTGCTTTTAAGTTTTAACACATGACAAGTATTAACAAGCATTTGAGATTTTTTTTTTTAAAGAAGTTTTAACTAAACATTTCTAGTATTATTTATTTTTAACGAAAAAAAATTATATTTTTATATTTTCTTGATACTATTAACTACACATTTATTTGTCTTTTTTTCATTAAAAATAAATTTTTTTAAACTTTTCGTTATTTTTTATTTTTTATATTTTTAACATATGACAGGTAGATGGTTAAGAGGCGATGCTCAGAATCTCGCTTTATTTTAAAGCGTTGATGACTGTGAGGGCAGGTCATCAAACCTTTATTGTTCTGTGGGAGAAGTCCTGAACTTAACTTGTGAGGGCAGGTCATCAAACCTTTATTGTTCTGTGGGAGAAGTCCTGAACTTAACTTGTGAGATGAAAAAAAAAATGCAAATAAACAAAATTGTAATCCACTCCTATTAGTACGAAGATATTAATCAGTTTTATTTTATTTTATAATTTCCCGTGATTTGGTTATCTAGCAATTATTTCGGTTTTGATACGTGAACCAAAGACCTATCAATATTTCGATTGGAAGATGCGAATATGATACAGAGATTCAGGAACAAAAAAGGTAGAGGAAGATATAAGAAGACTTTAAAAGAGACTATAAGAAAATATATGGAGTATCTAGAGTTAACGGAAGACTAGGTGCAAAACCGAGCGCAAGGACGTACTATGATTCATACAGTAAACCTTACTTAATAGGATAAAACTTAATTGTTGTTGTTTTACCTTCAACCCTTCATGCATCAAATATGCAAACACGACCAGGAGTAGGGCTAGTAATTGGACAAAACGTACATCAAAACGCTATACTCGTGTCATGCAATGATACCTAGGGTTAGTGTTTTTGCGGTAAACACTGTATTGTGGCGATCGTGATTAGTCGTCTTTGCGAATTTAATGTTTAATCTCAATTAATCATGAAGTTTTGTTCGTCATGTGATCAAGAGAACATGACTTGTGTGCTATGTATAATGAAAGATAAATGCAAATTATACCTAGATAATCTCAACAATAATCCTCCAAGGAGTTAGGCAATGTCATTGTGCAAACACAAGGCAGGCACTCAAAAGTCCTTGGATACAATCTTCAAATATAAGATTGCTAGACTAAAACAGGACCACTGGATTTGGATCGACTGTGGCATCTCTATTAACTTGGCAATCACGTAACAGAAAGTATCCTCCTACTCGTACTCCTCCTTCCCTGCGGATGTTGATACGTTTCAAGTTGAAGCATTCAAGCAAGAAACATCATATTCGATGACACAATTATCTAAACTCGATCGACTCAATTGTATATCAGAATGACGGCTATTGCACCTTGATATTTATAGAGAACTCAATTGATACAAGCTACAACTCCAAACAACACCAAAGCAAAATTTGGAACCACACCCCTATCCACCAAGTCCTTGCCTTTGTCCGACTTCAACTGTCACACGCATAATTCAAGAGTGTACTGTCACCCAACAAAATATAATTAGCAAATATGTCCTCCCCATTCTCGCTACTGCCTGCAAATTACGACTCCTCTTCCTTGACGCTATTCTACGCTTCCTTGGCACTGGCTCGATGGTCTTCAACATTCATTCATGTTGAGATGCAATGGGAAGAAATGTTGAGTCCACCGTGTCGGCGCCAAGGAAGAGCAGAATCATCTACATGGAGGAGGATGGCTTAATTTACTCATTAATAGTTGCAACATGATCCCGAACCTCTACATTTAAGTGAATCTTGTATTTCAACTCGTTGATTTTTCAGATAAAGCCGCCTCGGTCTCGATCGCCACTCTGTTCAGCCGTCCAGTCTCGATCACGGATAATGAAAGAGAATCTGTTGAGCCGTACTGATTAGTAGCCTTCATAGTTGCGCTATTAAGTTGTTTGTGCGGATTTTGTCTGCTTAATTGTACTGTTGACGAAGCTAATCTTACGAAATTGCTACTTTTGATGAAGGGAAACAAAGAAGTTTGGTATGGTTTCTTACGAAAGTCGAGACATCAAAACATTAATCAACGAAGAAAATGTCATTCAAGCTTTAAGCTAGTCATTAATCCATAGAAAAATAAGGAGCAAGGGCAACTGCAAGTTTGCCAATTATTAATCAACATCAGAAAAACCATGTCACTGAATTTAAATCGACACAGAACGGTCGTAGGATGGCCAGCAACTCAGCTATGAGCTCATATCAAATCTGCAACGTTCATTGGCATTTCGTCAATCTGGGTACTGTAGTACTGCTCAATGTCTCTTAAAATCCTTACATCGTCGCTTTTGACAAAGTTTATTGCCACTCCCTACGAGAAATCAAACGCCCATTAATTGCAATAACAACATGCAAACAAATAAGATGATACCGACTAATGAGAAAAAACAAGCATAGATTAAGAATACAGAAAACCCAGCAAGCAATACTTCTGGTTCTGAAATACAATATTGATTCTTAGCATCGAAAAGACTCGTAAGTCAGTCAATTCAACGGGGATGAGCTCTTTTAGCAGTAACAGGGATAAAAATGCTAGAGATTTTTAGAGGGGATGAACTGTGCCCACACAGTTTGCAAGTGTTCAATGAGCGTGCAATGTGAATTTATATATTGCTCAAGATTCTTTGTATTATCTTCAATCATAACTATTGGCGTCTCATTAATAAGATTTGATCTTGCGACAGAAAGAAATTCGTAATTTCTGAAAGAAGATGTCTCTAGTGAATTTGTTAAAGTCAACATTCACTTGAAATTTGGCAAATATAACAAACACAACACGAAGAGCCTAAGATCCATCGATAAAACAGTTGCAACACTCAAAAGAAAAGTTGTGACAAAGATGGTGTAAGCTTGTTTGATTTTTCTTTATACCACTGTGTATATAGTTAGAATATAGAATGCATACCTTGCGCCCAAAACGGCCGGAACGACCAATCCGATGAATATAGAGCTCTCGGTTGTTTGGAAGATCATAATTGATAACCAAGGAAACCTGATCAAGGGGAAATGGTTAACCTGGTTAGAAAATCAGTGCAGCAAATCAATCGGTATAACATGTTTTCTACTAGGAATTACTAAACTATTCTATATGCAGGTTCAACTCCACTATGTCTCTCACCGATATAGCACCCTTAGGCCTAATCCTACAACCATAAACCAGAGTGCAGCTTGAAGGTTTTGGTCTGTATTTAACTATTTATGACCTCCAACATGTAGCAAGTTCCACGACAAGAATCTCCTAAACATCACTGCAATTCTTAGAGATTTCTCGTCTAGTTGTAGGTCAAGAGATTTCTGATTCTAGCAGTTGGTTATAACTATACAAGTATTGCACAAAAAGAACCTAAGAACTTGCCTGCTGAACATCAAGACCCCGGGCCAAAACATCTGTGGTGATGAGGACACGAGTATTGCCACTGCGAAATTCAGCCATAATAGCATCCCTCTCCATCTGAGGCATGTCTCCATGCGTTGAAGACACAGTAAAGTTATTGCTCCGCATCTTCTCAGTGAGCCAGTCCACCTGTTGAAATAGGGTTGCAAGGATCAATAAGGATACACCAGGAAGTTATAGAACCAGAGTAGCTATGGCAAGAATAGTGATACATAGGGAATAAGGCCAAGAGAAACGGAAATGTTTAATATATCTCACCTGATATCAAAATAACTCCGAGGTCAGGATCCTATGTTATACTCCTACTTTCCACACAGAATCCATGACCCAAGAACTCCAGTCGTGGATCCCTTCTCATCTAATCAAAACTCACGACATTAGTATCAAATATCAACTCGAGTGGTAAATAACACTTTACCTTTTGCTTTGTGTTGCAAAAGATAACAGCTTGAGTAATTGTAAGATTATCATACAGATCACATAAAGTGTCAAACTTCCATTCTTCTCTTTCAACCGCAACGAAAAACTGCTTGATCCCCTGTCATGATGCAAAATACAATATACACATTTCAATTCACCTCAAATTTCATTCACATTGCATTCAAATTTCAAAGGCAGTAGCACACGTCCAAAATACTTACCTCCAAAGTCAATTCATCACGATTGACAAGGATCCTAACAGGGTCAGTCATAAACTTGTTGGTCATCTCCAAAATTTCTTGAGGAAGTGTAGCGGAAATTAAGCAAACCTACAATACCACATTATCAATATTACCACCGATTCCACTTCGGATAAACAAACATGCTAATTAATTCTTTGAATTAACAATCTTGATTAGAACAAAATGCTCATAGGAAGAGACTAAATGGTGATTAAACCTGCAGGTCAGGTCGAAGATATCGGTAGACCTCGTAAATCTGATCCTTGAATTCTCTGGTCAGCATCTCATCAGCTTCATCCTGAAAACACCAAATTAAGTAATTTGCAAAATCAATAATTAACAACATTAAACACAAATTAATGAACTTTAATGAAGATTAGAAACTCACCAGAACTAACAGTTTGATCGATCGGGTGCGCAGAGCTCCCCTCCTGATCATGTCGCAGACTCTGCCGGGTGTTCCAGACACCACATGGACCCCGTGCTCAAGCTTTCTGATATCCTCGCCCACGCTTTTGCCTCCAACACAAGCATGCGCCTGTACATTCACGAAACCCCCAACCGCCAGCACCACCTTCTCCGTCTGCGCCGCCAGTTCCCTCGTCGGCGAGAGTATCAGCGCCTGGACCTCCCTGGAGGCGGTGTTGGCGAGCTGGCAGACAGCGACGGCAATCATGGACGTTTTTCCGGTGCCAGACTGGGCCTGGGCTATGACGTCGTGGCCGCCGATGATAGGGACAAGGGCGCGCTGCTGGATGGCGGAGGGCTTCTGGAAGCCGAAGTGGTAGATGCCTCTGAGAACGTCGTCGTTTAACCGCATCGATTCGAAGGTCGTGATCGCCTCTAACGCATCCATCGTCACCGAATCCGCCATGCCGATGACCGTAATTTGATTGATTCGTTAACTAATTTTCTGGTTTTTTTTTTTTACTGTTTAGGTTTGTGAAAGGGGTTTCAACGACCAGCCGGATGACGAGTATTATTTATACACGCACCTTTTTTACTTCTCGTATATTTTTTAATTCCTAATCCAATAGGTATTACAACTTAATCAGGATACCATTTAAAAGATATGATAGAATTCTATAAGGATTTCTTAAGATTTACACAATCACATTCTTAACCTAATTCCTACTATTCTATATTCTATTCTAAGTAAACAGAACCTATAATCAAGCTAATTACATTTTCATCGTACGATCACTCCATCCCAAGAGTTGACAATTTCAGAAGCTACAATCACTCTCAATCAGATCGTGTGATTTCTTTTCCTTTAACAGCAACATGGATGACATTATATGTCTTTTTATTTCACCTTATTATTTAGTTTTTGTTTAGCAGAATGATAACGTTAGTAAGTTAGTTGTAAGGAAAACGATAAAAGTGAAGATTGAACCTACATTGTGATATATTTTTTCCGTTATTGCGGTAAACCGACATTTGTATTAGGTTGTAAGTGAATAATTTATGCATTCAGTAAATCTACTGGTAAAACAGTTTGTAAATGTATACAAAGGACACACGAAGAGAGATAAACTCGAAACCTCAGGTGTAGAACTCACTTCAATCAATTGAGTTATTCACCAAGACAATCGACTTCTCTTTGAACTCAAAGTTCAACCCTATCTTCTCTAAATTGGTTATCTTAAGTATATTATAAATCATTATAATCGTAAGTATAGGAAATAGAAAGTTTGCATCACAAGAAAGATAATAAATAATAAGAATAATTGTTTTCAAAGAGAATATAATTTTTCACTCAGTGATCCAATTGTATTAGGATGAATAAAAATTAAAAATATAGTTGTATTGGGATTCATAGCTATATTTCTTCTCTTGCTTAAGATTAATGGGTAATCCATTAATAATAATGACCAGCGTGTTTTAGTGACAAAAAAAACATAAAATTATAAGGAGACCAAAACCGAGATATGCAATAAATTCCAACTAGAAATCCAAATACGATTAAAACACAGATTAAATTAAACCATGAAACTAATCTATTTGCCTTGTGATGCATGCAATCATCGTATCAACAAAACATGAACCACCAATTACTACGCCTCAACAGATTCTCTTCTGTGATCTTCGTACCGTCCGACCGATTATCTTTTGCAAGCCCTTCAAAAAAGTAAACAAGATTTGATCAATAAATAGATTAAACACAAGAATCACTTAAACTTGTTGCAGCTGTTCTCGTCACATATTTTCGCAGCCCGCAAATTACCTGGATGGTCCTCTAGATATGTTGCGGTAGTCTAGGAACTGGTGTCGGCCACCACTTCAGCACACATGGGAGTTTGTATTCGGACAACTCCTCCTTAAGAATCATGTCACGAATCTTGAGCATAATCTTGTCTTCCATCTTTGACAAAATTCTTGTGCGAAGGTTGAGCATGAAATTCTCGTCATCCATAGTTAATTAGATACAAAATTTCTTCGTTATTTGGGTCTAAAGTTACACCTTGTATCTCGTTTTCTTCCGGATTTATCATCTCCATCTCCATGCGTTTACAGTTTTCCAGAAAGAATTTTTCAAATCCTCCATGGATGATTCTTCGTCGCCATTCAAGTCCAAAACTAATAAAGTATTGGTATCTTCGTCGTAAGCGTAAATCTTGAGACACCCTCGGTACACACCTAGGTACTCGATCGAAAATCTATCTGAATCAATATCAATCAGATGACATTTTGTAACTCGGATCAGTAATATCTTCATCACCATCCTTGCGACTAGTTCTAACAGAGTTGTTGATCAGGAAGGGATCAAAACTGAGAAGAAACTCACCATAACTCATCCAATACAGCATTCTGTTGGAAGCAATAGCATAGCAACCATCGCAATCGATGGAATTGGGCCGAATATCTTGCAGGGATGATACAACAGACTCCCTCCATTCACCGGTTTCAGAAGAGAAGATTTGCACCTTGGATTCGCTGCATGGCATCCTATAACGGTGAGAAATCAATCTCACAACCCTGCACCTGTACTCAGGATTAAGCTGTACAATATATCCTTTCGCATACTTGTAGTAGGGAAGATCACACATGAATCCCTCCGGCAGTGGTTCCATCTCTTTGTCACATGGAGGTGGGGGAGGCAGATCAATCCATTGCTGTGTGTATGGATTGCAGATGTAGTAACTGCGTTGATGATACTCACCCGCACAACACAAAAGTAGGTCGTTATATGTATATTGATTTTCAAGGAATAAATTGTATCTCATTCATTCATCATCTTTAGTTACAAGAACAACAAAACATATATAGAGGAACCTATAGAAAAACTAAGAGGAAAGCTACGGAAACAATGGAGAGTTAAGACCCCTCCATGACACCTCCACCTAACTTAAACCACTAATTAATCCTTACAATGATGATGAGGTCTCCACTCTACCTAACTAAACATCATCAAGGCTTGCATTATGCCTAAAGTAGATATTAAACTAAGATGCACTAAAGCATCACTTAAGTTTTAGCCGAAAGTTTGAATTCATGCATTAGCTAGCTTTCCATTATTCTATTCTTCCATGATACTCCATGATGCTTCCAACTTTTAGGAACCCTACTTCCAACCCTACTTCAAATAAACAAACATCCAATACTCCCCCTCAAGCTGGATCCAGAAGGTTGATGGATCCAAGCTTGGAGAGGAGTCTTTGAAACTGATGAGAGGCCAGAGGTTTGGTGAATATATCGGCCAGCTGATCGGAGCTTTTTACATAATGTGTCTGAATCACCTGCGACTGTACTTGTTCACGAACATAGTGACAGTCGACTTCAATGTGCTTCGTCCTCTCGTGAAAGACTGGATTTGATGTTATGTGCATAGCAGCCTGGTTGTCACAAAATAAGGTCATTGGTTGAGTCGTGAACACACCTAAGTCACATAGAAGTCATTTTAGCCATATCAGCTCACACGCGGTTGAGGCCATTGCACGATATTCAGCTTCGGCACTTGATCTTGCGATGACAGTTTGTTTTTTGCTCTTCCATGTGACCAAATTTCCACCGACAAAGGTACAGTAACCAGTGGTGGACTTGCGATCGATGGCATTTCCTGCCCAATCTGCTTCGCAGTACCCCATGATTTGAGTGTTGTCATTCTTCGTCATGAGGATGCCATGACCAACGGACCCTTTTAAGTAACGTAAGATTCTTTTTACACGGTTCAAATGCTCGATGGTGGGGGAATGCATGAATTGACTGGCTATACTCACTGAATATGAGATGTCAGGTCTGGTGATCGTTAGGTAAATCAGCTTACCGACAAGCCTCTGATAGGAGCTGATATCCGAGAGTGGTGTGCCTCCCAAGTCAAGTTTGAGCTTGCTATCGAGAGGAGTAAGTGCAGGCTTAGCATCGCTCATATTAGCATCCTTGAGTAGGTCCATGACGTATTTTCGTTGATTAAGAAATAGTCCCTTGTGAGAAGATGCCATTTCGATTCCAAGAAAATACTTCAGCACCCCAAGATCTTTAATCGCAAATCTTTGTTGAAGTGACTTTTTGAGTGTGGAGATCTCTGCAGCATTATCACCTGTAATTATTAAGTCATCCACGTATATCAACACAACTAATTTGCTCGCAGCTCCCGTGCGAACAAATAATGATGAATCTGCATTACTCCTTTTGAAACCAACACTATGAAGAACTGAACTTAGTTTTGCATACCAAGCACGAGGCGATTGCTTCAATCCATAAATTGACTTATGCAACTTACACACCAAATCAGGCTCCTGGCTTTGAGGGTGTCCTGGTGGCAATCTCATATAGACCTCTTCTTCAAGATCACCATGTAGAAAGACGTTCTTTACGTCCATTTGGTACATGGACCAACCCTTATTGATGGCAACAGACAATAGGACCCTAACTGAGTTCATTTTTGCAACAGGAGCAAATGTTTCTTTGTAATCTACCTCAAATGTTTGAGTGAATCCTCGAGCCACCAGCCTGGCTTTATGTCTTTCAATTGAACCATCAGAATTAAACTTGATCTTATAGATCCATTTGCAGCCCACTGCCCTTTTTCCTTTTGGAAGTTTGGTGATGCTCCAGGTGTTATGTTGGTCCAGTGCTTTGAGTTCATCTCGCATTGCTTCTTTCCACACAACTTGGTTATTAGCCTCATGAAAGTTTTGAGGCTCACTGTGACTTGAAATGGTATTAAGAAAAACAGCATGAGATGGAGTCACCTTTTGATACGACACGCAATTGGAGATTGGATACCTCGGTTTATATGTGACAAAATCTTGAAGTCTTGTGGGAGGTTGTCGATCACGCCGAGGGTTGCGTCGAGGTACTGGGAGAGTTGTCTCATCCTCGTTCAAATTATCAGCCACACTTTGAAGATTTTCTTGGTTGCCGCTGTTATCATCATCCACAGAACCATCAGGATGAGTGCCTTCATTGTTGACTTCAGTGAGTGGTGTAGGAGATTCATCATTGTTGTCATGGTTAGAACTTCTTTCATTTAAAACATCTGGAGTGCTGATTTCATCTGGAGTGCTGATTCTTGGTAGAGGAAGCAGATCAAAGATACACTCCTCCTGACCTGTGGCTTCAAGTGACTTGCTGAAAAAAGGGTTAGCTTCATGGAATCGAACATCTTTGGATACAATGATTTTTCTCAGTTGGGGATCATAGCACTTATATCCTTTTTGTGTTGATGAATAACCAAGAAAAATGCATTTGAGAGCTCTAGGGTCTAATTTATCTCGATGGTGTGACTGAACATGAACAAAACAGACACAACCAAAGGTTCTAAGATGTGAGAGGTCGATTTTTCTTCCTTTCATGACTTCAAGGGGAGATTTAAACCCCAAGACTCGGCTAGGTAGTCTATTGATGATGTACACAGCCGCCATGGCTCCTTGGGACCAAACTCTCTTTGGTACATTCATGTGTAACATTAATGCTCTTGTTTTTTCCAGTATGTCACGATTTTTCCTTTCGACTACACCATTTTGTTGAGGTGTGCCAACACAGCTTGTTTGATGCATGATACCATGATTGCTCAAATATTGTGACATGAGATGGGACGTGTATTCGGTGCCATTGTCAGATCTTAAAGTTTGAATTTGAGAAGAAAAATGGTTCTTAACAAGGTTGTGAAAATCCTTAAATACTTCCATCACTTCACTCTTAGACTTTAAAAGGTACAACCAAGTGGCTCTAGAGAAATCATCAACAAAGATCACATAATACTTATAACCATCAAAAATTCAAACGTTGGTCCCCATACATCTGAGTGAACTAGTTCGAAAACTTTACTAGTCCTAGATAAGGATGGGTTAAAAGGCAATCTAGTGTCCTTAGACAAATGACAGGTTTCACACGAAATTAAATCATTCCCTAAATTTGGAAACAAAGATGACAAAACAGGTTGAGAAGGATGAGCTAGACGTTGATGCCACAATTGACTATCTTGGGATGGATTGGACTTGGCTTGAAATCCCCTGGGACTGCTCTTTGATATGTAATAGAGACCATCTAGATAAAACCCTTCACCAATCGTCTTCTTGGTGAGACAATCCTGAAAAATGACATTGTGAGGAGAGAAGATGGCTAAACAATTCAAGGTATTGGTGATTTTTCCCACAGATAGAAGTTGAAATGGAAAAGAAGGAACATATAAGGCTACTGACTCAATTTTGTCCGAATTAAGTGGATATTTCCCTTGCCTAAAACCTTGGAACTCTCACCATTGGCAGTTGAGACTTGAGAAGGTTGCGAAAATTTTTCAAACTTTTGAAACTTAGAAACATGATTGGTCATATGATCTGTGGCACCCGAATCAACAATCCAAAAATCATGCATCATATTTACATTAAGAGCAGTTTTGAAAGCAGTCATGATACCTTGATGTCATCTCGGGACATGTGTTGTGTGTCTGTCAGAAAACCAGCGAACTTGCCTAGCAAAGCTGTTGAGTTTCCATCTTCAAAAACGACCGTTTGATCACTCTTAACCTCTTCTTTCTTGCTTTGAAGATATGCTGCAAACTCATTTATGAGTGCAGCCGGATTTGCTGTGAAGCTCTTGAGTGCGTCAGACCCATGTGAGGTTGAGGTAGATGCATTGTTGGCTCTGTGTGGTGCACGGTTCAGTCTTTGTGAGCCCTTGTTATCCTTCATGAACTCTGGCTTTAATTCTGGATGTAAAATCCAGCATGTCTCCTTAACATGGCCAGTATAGTTGCAATGTTGGCACTTCAAGTGTGGATTCTTCACTTTGTATTTTCTTTCGTTGGTTAGGTAAGACCTTGCTTCAGTTACATTGGTCTTTGTGCCAATGTTCATGACTTTCCTTCGTACTTCTTCACGTTGGATTGTTGCACATACACTGGTGAAGGAAGGTAGTTCGGGGTTCATGAGTATGTGGCTTCGTAGGTCTTCGTATCCTGAATCGAGGCTTGACAAGAGTTGGAATATCTTGTCTTCTTCTGCCCTTTTCAGTAGCACGGACGTTTCAGTTGTATGAGGCCGATACATTTCCAACTCATTCCACATGCTCTTCATGCTGCCAAGAAGTTGAACAAATGGCTTTCCTTCTTGTTGCAGGTTGGAAATGTCCTTCTTTAGTTGAAACACACGTGCAGCATTGTTTTGACTGCCATACATCTCCTTGACTGTCTCCCATAGCTCGAATGATGATTCAGAATAACTGAATATTTCAGCTAGTTTACGCTCCATGGAATTTAGGAGCCATGACATAACTAGCTGATCCTTGCAAAGCCAGTTTTCATATGTTGGTGAGGAAGCATCAGGAACTTCGATGCTTCCATTTATGAACCCTAGCTTGGACCTTCCACCTAGAGCAAGGCTCACTGCTCTCGACCAAGGTAAGTAATTAAACTCATTTAACAAGACTGAGCTTAACCTTTGATTTGGATTAACATCCACCTCAGACATATTTCCGGAAGAAAGAACCGGTGAACTTTCAGCATCTGACCTAAGAGGATTGTCTTCAGCCATCTTGAGGATTGATCACGTTCGGATGAAGCAGAAGCAGGTTATTTTTCCTGCTCTGATACCATATTGATTTTCAAGGAATAAATTGTATCTCATTCATTCATCATCTTTAGTTACAAGAACAACAAAACATATATAGAGGAACCTATAGAAAAACTAAGAGGAAAGCTACGGAAACAATGGAGAGTTAAGACCCCTCCATGACACCTCCACCTAACTTAAACCACTAATTAATCCTTACAATGATGATGAGGTCTCCACTCTACCTAACTAAACATCATCAAGGCTTGCATTATGCCTAAAGTAGATATTAAACTAAGATGCACTAAAGCATCACTTAAGTTTTAGCCGAAAGTTTGAATCCATGCATTAGCTAGCTTTCCATTATTCTATTCTTCCATGATACTCCATGATGCTTCCAACTCTTAGGAACCCTACTTCCAACCCTACTTCAAATAAACAAACATCCAATAATGTACCTACCACTACGACGAACTATTCTTTCAAACCATGAAGTTTCTTGAGTTTTCTAGGAAAAGGATTTAGGGGCTTGGCCATTATATCAACGAGTTCTTTTAGGACGCTATTTGTTAGTGTGATCGGCGTTTGCGCATGATATTCAATTTGCAGATTTATAAAACGATCAACAAAATAAGAATCAGAGATAAGAGTGCACCAACGCTTTGACACGCACTTGCATTGAAAAACAAACTTAGAACAAGGAAGTCGACAAAGAATTTCAACCAATACAACATCTGGGAGATCATTAATGGTACTAATAATAATCATCTCCCGTTGCGATGGTTGTACTCTTATTGACGATGATCGTTGTGAATGAGGAGATGACTTTCTACGCCACCAAGGGCGGAGCCAAGTACAAGGCTCCCCTGGGCTATAGCATAGGGAGAGTTTGGTTCTTCAAGTTTAAAAATATTAATTTTTAGGTTAGTTTATGATTTTTAATTGTCATATTTCACATAAGAAATGAAATTTTTTATTAGTAAGCCTATTTTTAAGAATAATAAGAGCTAATAGATGTTAAATAAACTCATCATTTTAACCAATATTATATTTAATAGTAATAAATTAAAACTTTCATATCACAAATGGTTCCTTATTTTATTCACTTGAAAGCTTTGAAGGCTAGAAACCTAGAAAACATAGCATAAAATTCTTGCTTCAAATTATTGCATTCAAGTTTTTACTATTATATAACTTTATGTAGGCAATATAGGATTAAAAACTTGATTTCGTAGTAATAATTTTAGCTTAGCCCACCCACCAAATAATTTCTAACTACGCCATTGTACGCCACATCCTTTTAGTAGCACCTCTCATGGCGGCTCACAGAATAAAGCTTGCATAATTCCGAACTCTAATAATCTTAAAAATTGTTTACTTTGTGGTCTTATTGTAATGGGATTCTAGCTATATATATACTTGTTTATTTTGTTTTGCTATATAAGGTTTTTTTTTTTTTTTTTTTTGGACAAACGCTATAATATTTTACACTAAACACAACTAAACTACGAGACCTCGGTACAAAACCAAACACTCTTAATCAATTGATTTACAAGCCACCTGCGCAAATATATAATGTTTTTCGATTACCTCAATTACACGGATGGTTCATAATTAAACTCAGTCTTCCCTTGGAGCAGTACTGGGCCGCTGCCCTATGATCACATTCATCTTTTCCAAAATCCATCATCCGTGGCGAGTACAAAGAACACACTCACTGAAATCAACAATGAACACTGTAAAAAATATGTGCGATCTCCCTGACGCAGCATTGGTTGAAATTCTGATAGAACCGAGGTAAGAAGAAGAACAGAGATATATAAGAGGATTGGGAGAGGGAGAAGAGAGTACAGAGATAAAGTACAGAGAATTCAATTCTTTCCTGTCCAACACACCACACTCGTGTGGGTTTACTACAACAAGTCTGTAGCAATTTCTCCGAATAAATGCATGTCTAATGTCCAGACATTGACATTGGTGCACTCTCATATCCGATCCTTATTTTATGGGCCGCTTTCAATCTGTGCAAATTGAGTATCATAAGCAAACGCCGATGGTACGTACTTTGATAAACAGCAAAGGAGAGGAATTCCTTGACAGAATGCCGTCGTCGACCAAGCCGCTGGCTCCTTTGTTAAAAAAACTCATGAGTTCGAATAGTTTGAAAGAAGAGCCACTTGTGGTGGCTACGTATAATGACTTAGGTTTGTGCTACAAAGGTGAGTATAGTCTGCGAGATTACCACATCTGCAATCCACGCACTCGAGAATGGGTTGCTCTTCCTCTCACCCCTCGATGTCACATTCAGCGAAATAAATCCACTTCCATTTGATAAAAAAAACAAGAAATAAAACCACAACCGGAGGGATTCACGTGTGATTTTCCCAACTATACAAATGGGGGTCAGAAATCAGAAAAATTGTCCAGCTTAATATCAAGTAGGTGCAGGTTGTCATATTAATAAGTTCCATTTTTTTTTATTATAAAATCTTTGTAGAGACAGATTAGGCGAGATTAGCTCTTCGTCGTGCGAGGCACCAACCCTCTCTCAAAGGAGAAAGGACTGTTGCACCCCCACCCGTCCCCCTTCTACTAGATTTTATTAATTATATGAAGTGCAAATATTCTCTTATGAAACAGTTATATCATATCCCCGCGAGATTTTATGTCCCATTCTATCAAATGTAATAGTAGCTTTGCTACTGCTTGTAGTAAAATGATATATTGGATGGGTGATAAGTTTCTTCTTGGGTTGGATCCCTTCATGATCAACAACAAATATAACTGTTGTTTCATGGAGCTTGCTGAAGTTTACGTCTGGGATTCCAACCTTGATTGCCTAGGTGAGTGCGGAGGGTGTCTCAAGATTATGAGCTACCACCGGAAACCTGATTATATACTGCTTTGGGATGTGAACGAAGAAGAAATATTCCGAACTGCTGGAACTTGGAAGGTTGTGTTTGGAAAACCTGAAATGGTATGAAATGAATGAAAATAATGATGAGGACTGCAAAACGTACGTGTAGTGCTTGGGTTTGGACCAAACGATGAGGAAATTTTGTTTCTGGTTATAGATGAATACATCGTTAGGTACAACAAAGTAGAAAAAGATGGATACAGAGATAAGTATGAATTGTTTTTCCTTCTTCCCATTTGCGCTTCCTTGGTGGCCAACACCAGTTCCTAGACTACCAGAACATGGTCAGCCCAGAGTCGAGGTGAAGAGGCCCTCCCTACTTCTGAGGAAGCGCATGAGAACAAGTGAGCAAAGTTTTGCATTGCAGGGTAGTTAATTGTTCCTGATGATCGAGGAGGAGGTCGTTATTTGTGCGCAACATAGAAAGCCAAGGACACAAAAGCTCATTAGTGTCTTTATCAACTGAAACTGTTATTGGCATTCGTTAGCTACGTTCCTTGCAGGCACATTTGCAGCGAGCATGTGTGATCTTGTCACTTTTAAATCAATAAAAGCGTTTAGCATGCTTTGGACAACACTGAAGATTGAGAATTCTCCACACTTTAAATTCAGACTGGGCAGTTCAGGGGTCGAGTTAGGACAAGGTGGGTGTCCATGCGTTGGTGACACTCTCATGTCCAATCCTCATTTTATTGCCTGACGTCGTATTGATTGATATTATTTGTCAGCATCCAAGCTATGAATTCGTTTCTCGATGCAAGTGTGTGTCCAAGCGTTGATGCACTCTCAAGTCCGATCCTTTGCCTGCATCCAACCTATGAAAATTAATAAGCAATACCGATCGTACATACTTTGATAAACAGCAAAGGGGAGGAATTCCTCGATAGAATGTTGTCATCTTCCTCCAAGCCACTAGCTCCCTTAAGAGCCGGCCATGGTGGCTACTTATAAGGACTTAATTTTGTGCTGCACTGGCCAGTACTATCAACACGATACTACATCTGCAATCCATGCACCCTAGAATGGGTTGCGCTTCCTCCCATCCCTCGATGTCATGAAGAGATAGTATCTGTGACATCCCACATCACCTAGGGGAGTGATCCTTATATGTATATTCCCATCCCTACCTAGCACGAGGCCTTTTGGGAGCTCACTGGCTTCGGAGTTCATCGGAACTCCGAAGTTAAGCAAGAAGGGGGCTAGAGCAATCCCATGATGGGTGACCCACTGGGAAGTTGCTCGTGAGTTCCCAAAAACAAAAACCGTGAGGGAATGGTAAGCCCAAAGCGGACAATATCGTGCTACGATGGTGGAGCGGGCCCGGGAAGTGATCCGTCCCGGGCCCGGATGTGACAATTTGGTATCAGAGCCTAACATTGGTCATGGTGTGCCAACGAGGACGTTGGGCCCTTAAGGGGGGTGGATTGTGACATCCCACATCGCCCAGGAGAGTGATCCTTATATGTATATTCCCATCCCTACCTAGCACGAGGCCTTTTGGGAGCTCACTAGCTTCGGGTTCCGTAGGAACTCCGAAGTTAAGCGAGAAGGGGGGTAGAGCAATCCCATGATGGGTGACCCACTGGGAAGTTGCTCGTGAGTTCCCAAAAACAAAACCGTGAGGGAATGGTAAGCCCAAAGTGGACAATAGCGTGCTATGATAGTGGAGTCGGGCCCGGGAAGTGGTCAGCCCCGGGCTGGGATGTGACAATTTGGTATCAGAGCCTAACCCTGGCCATGGTGTGCCGACGAAGACGTCGGGCCCCTAAGGGGGGTGGATTGTGACATCCCACATCACCCAGGGGAGTGATCCTTATATGTATATTCCCATCCCTACCTAGCACGAGGCCTTTTGAGAGCTCACTGGCTTCGGGTTCCATGGGAACTCCGAAGTTAAGCGAGTAGCGCGCGAGAGCATTCCCAGGATGGGTGACCCATCGGGAAGTTCTCGTGTGAGTTCCTAGAAACAAAACCGTGAGGGTGTGCTGGGGGCCCAAAGCGGACAATATCGTGCTACGGTAGAGTCGAGCCCCGGAAGTGGTCCCGCCCAGGCTGGGATGTGACAGTATCAATACCAGAGATTTTCATGTGTGATCTTCCTTCCTATAACTGTAAGAAAGACGAACAGAAAGGACATTGTCCAGCTTAATACTGAGTATAGGTTCAGGGTTGTGAGGATTTCTCTAGAAGAGATAGTATCCTACAAATTCAGAGTTCAGATCTTCTCTTCTGAGACTGGTGATTAAGCTAAGTGATTTCTCAACGGTAATTGCTTTGCTAATGTTTACAAATGGAATGAAATAATGGATGAGTTGTTCTTACTTTATTAACGGGCTGAATCCATTTCACTTTCAACCCAAGATTAGATTCTATTTCGTTGCATTAAACTGTCCTTTTTGGAGACTTGCGTGCCAAGTTATTGTGAGTCTGAAGATCTTCAACTACAATTTTCATGCTACTTGTGATCATCGGTTTGGGACTTGAATGATGGAGGAACCAATGGAGAAGCTGGAGCATTGTGGTGTCAAAAAAAAAAAAAAAAAATCCTATTCGCTGAAAGAAAAGTTGTTGCCGAGAGACGAACATAGGGTTAGTTTTAAGCTTTGGACCTAAATGATGAAACTTTTTGTATCTGTTTATAGACAGATCACTGTTATTTGCTGCAACCTTAGTACAAAAGAATGGTCCCAGATGTCTGAAAAGGGTGGGATACATTGTTCTCCCTTGTTCTCACTTGCACTCCCCTGGTGACCAATACCAGTTCCTAGGCGACCGCAATTTGCTCAGCCCACATCCCCGACACGCAAGTATAGAGTCTCAAAGAACAGAGAGATGCTTTCTATCTGAATATTCCTCTTCTCATTTACTTTTTGACAACTTGTTATCAGACTTACATTGGATATATATATATATATATATATATATATATATATATATATATATATATATATATATTTAAGACTATGTACCAAAATATCTATGACAGCCTGTAACCATAACAACCTAACTAAACTATACAGATGTAATAATATAGTTATAACAGGAATGATTTTCTAACTAAAATTATATGAACTGTTATGACTTGGCATCTTTATCTTTACACCCCCTCAAGCTGAGCTTGGAAAGACTAGGAGTTCCAAGAGAGAGCTTGGATTGAAGGAAGAGAAACCGATGTTTAGACAGAGATTTGGTGTGAATATCTGCGATCTGATCCTGACTACATACATACTGAATTTTAACCAGATTGGCAAGGACCAGCTCCCGGATATAGTGGTAATCGATTTCCACGTGTTTAGTGCGGGCATGAAAAACAGGGTTGGATGCAAGTGAAATGGCAGAGATGTTGTCGCACCAGATGGTAGGTTGGAGCTTGAAAGGGAAACCAAAATCTCTGAAAACCTTGCAGATCCATGTAATTTCAGCGGCAGTGTGAGCAAGAGACCGATATTCAGCCTCAGTAGAAGAACGAGCTACTGTAGACTGCTTTTTGGCACTCCAGCTGACCAAATTTGAGCCAAGATACACACAAAAGCCACTCGTGGATCGTCTATCAAATGGGCAGCCAGCCCAGTCTGCATCAGAGTATGCTGATAGAGTAAGAGGACCCTTAAGAAACCAGATGCCATGAGAAGATGTACCCTTGAGAAAGCGCAAAATTCTCTTGGCTGCTTGCAGATGTAAGTCAGTAGGAGCATGCATAAATTGGCATACTTGGTTGACTGCAAAGGAGATATCAGGCCGAGTCCAAGTGAGATACTGAAGGCCTCCCACAATGGATCGATACTCGGTTGGATTGGCCAAAGGTGTACCACTGTGATCCAGTTTGACAGTACCAAGAGGTGTCGAACAAGGCTTAGCACCCTCCATGTTTGTCTTGTGCAAAAGGTCCAACAAATATTTCCCTTGATGTAAAAATAAACCTGCTGTGGTGCGTTGGACTTCAAGGCCCAAGAAGTAATGTAAAGGACCTAAGTCTTTGACAGGAAATAAAGAACTTAGCTTCTGAATGAACAGATGGCAGGCGGAAGAATCCGGACCACTGACCAATATATCGTCTACATAGACAAGAACAACCACAAGAACTGGAGCCTGGAGAACAAAAAGAGATGCATCAGAGGAGGACTGAGTAAAGCCGAGAGACTGAAGAGACTGAAACAGCTTATCAAACCATGCCCGTGGGGCCTGTTTGAGTCCATACAGGGACTTTTTCAATTTACACACATGATTTGGGTAGTTTGGATCACTGAAACCAGGGGGCTGATGCATGAAGACTTCTTCCTTTAAATCACCATGAAGAAAAACATTGCTAATATCGAGTTGATGAAGAAACCAATTAAACTGGACAGCAAAGGTTAACAGTATGCGAATGGTGACAGGCTTTGCGACAGGACTGAATGTCTCTTGATAGTCTAGACCCTCTTGTTGGTGAAATCCCTTGGCAACAAGCCGGGCTTTATACCTGTCAACTGTGCCATCAGGCTTCTTTTTTATTCGAAATACCCATTTACAGCCAACAATATTCTGATGGGAAGAAGAAGGAACCAAGATCCATGTACCAGTGGATTGGAGGGCATTAAATTCGGCCTGCATTGCAGTTCTCCACTCAGCAAACTTAGAAGCTTGATTGTAAGTGGTGGGGATATAATCAAGAGAGGATGAGAGGGGATGTTTGGTAGCATTGTAGGCCCGAGGCCTAAAAATACCATTTTTCGATCGAGTGACCATTGGATGTGTGTTATGACTTGGCAAAGGTGGAGAAGGTGATGGAGATTGGATCGGGAATTGGGAGACAGGAGCACTAGGAGAGGAAGCAAGGGTAATAGGGTTGATAGGAGGAGAGCATGGTGGAGCAGAATTGAGGGTAGAAATAGGAAATTGGAGATCAAAGGTAGGAGAGATAGGAAGGGTAGAAGGAGAGGATGAAGATGTCTTGGTAGTGAAGGGAAATGAGTTCTCATCAAATTGAACATGCCGAGAGATGTAAACTCGGGCAGTGGCTGTGTCTAAGCACCTATAACCCTTATGTTGTAAGCTGTACCCAAGAAAAACACACTGCTTGCTTTTGCCATCAAGTTTAGAGTGAACATAAGGTTTTAACCATGGGAAGCAACTACACCCAAAGATCCGTAGGCGAGTGTAGTCAGGGAGTGTGTGAAATAGTAACTCCCATGGAGATTTGAGAAGACCAGAAATGGGCAACCTGTTGATCAAGTAAATGGCAGTGGAGAAGGCTTCAACCCAATAAACTGAAGGGACTTGAGAAGCTACTAACAGTGTTCGGGCTGTTTCGACAAGATGACGATGCTTGCGTTCTACACATCCATTCTGTTCAGGTGTATGTGGGCAGCTGTACTGATGAGAAATGCCATTCAAATGGAGATAAGACTGAAAAGAAGCACTAGTGAACTCACCCCCTGAATCAGAACGTATAGTCTTTATTTGATTGCCAACAGATTTTTCCACATAGTTCTTGAAAGTTACAAAGGTAGAAAACACCTCAGATTTTCTTCTTAAAGGAAAGAACCAGCTATATCTGGTGTAATCATCTACTAACAACAGATAATACTAAAAACCACTCACAGAAGTCACAGGGGCAGGTCCCCATACATCACAATGAATTAAAGCTAAACTATGAGGAGTTGATGACGTAGCAGGAGAAAAGGACAGTTTATGATTCTTAGCAATGGCACAATCTGAGCAGAAGAAGTCAACGGACGATTTACCATGCAGTGCAAGACGATTACTAGAGATTACTTTCCGAAAAATGGTAGAGGAGGGATGACCCAATCGACTGTGCCAAATCTTCACTGGAGCTTTAATACTGACGAATGCTGTTGAAGAAACAGAAGAGATACCTCTGGAAGGAAAGCTTTGCAAAGGATATGAGCCATCTCTAACTGGTCCCCGCAAAAGCGTCTTCCCCGTAGAACGATCCTTTACAGAGGATCCATTAGAATCAAGGGTTAAAGAACATGAATTGTCATTAACAAATTGAAAGGCAGACAATAAGTTGTGCTTCATTTGAGGAACATGAAGTACAGTGTTCAATTTAAAGGAATGATGGGGAGCATGTAACAAAGAGGAACCAGTATGAGTGATGGGAAGACCTTTACCATCACCAATGTAGACTTTATCTTCACCAGTATAAGGAGATGGAGACGAGATATTGGAGATGTCATTGGTTATGTGAGAAGTTGCTCCAGAATCAATGAGCCAGGAAGGGGAAAAGGACTTGGATTGATAGCGCGCACACATTGCAGCAAGCTTTGCTGGAGGGATTTTACCAGAAATATCTGGATTCATGCGATCAAAACAATCGATTGCCTCATGACTTGTATTCCCACAGATCTGGCAGGGATTACGAGCACCCGATGAAAATGAACCACGAGAGGAGGAATGATGACCACGATTGGATCCAGAGGTGAAGCCGCCATGAGTGTAGTTGCCCCGATGATTGCCTCTGTGTCCTCGATTATTAGAAAATCGATTATGCCGGCCACGATAGGAGTTATATCGAGAAGAGTTATGGAGAGGAGTCTGTTGAGCTGCAAAAGCCTGAGGTGGTGTAGGAAGAAGAGGCGGTGACGCGTGAACCGATAGAGCATGAAACGGTTCAGTAGGTGCAGAAGAGGCAAGTTGCTTGCGTCGATTCATGGAAAGCTCCTTGGTGAGTAATAATCCATGCAACTCATCAAGAGATGTGGAAGAGAGACGAAGCATGATGGAGTCGATGAATGATTCGAACTCATCAGGAAGACCAGCCAGTGTAGCAGCAATGAGATCTCGATCTGAAATCGAAGCACCTGCTGCAGTGAGGGAATCTGAAATTTCTTTGATCTGCTGCAGATAGTCCGCCATTGATTGAGAGTTCTTCTGAATGCACTGAAGGCGAGAACGAAGCTGATGAATGTGCGCATCAGAAACACCACCGAAGCGCTGCTCAAGTTTAAGCCACAGATCTCTGGAAGACGAAACGCCGACAGTGAAGGGAATGACTTCTTCAGAGAGTGTTGAATTGAACCAGATGAGAAGATTCTGATCTTTCTCATACCAACTCTCGAAAACAGGATTGATCGATCGATCTGGTAGAAATGGCGCTGGACAGGGCTCAGTGCCATCAATGAGTCCGAGAAGCTTGTACCGACGAAGAATAGGGGCAAAGAGAGCACACCATGGTAGGTAATTCGAGCGCTTGAGCTTGATCGGCACCATGCTGCCGATGTTCTGAATCGTGATTGAAGCGTACGAATTAGACAAATTAGGGTTTGCAGAAGAGGAATTGGGATTCGGAGTCGGAGAAGAGGAACCGGTGGGCGACGCCATCAGAGAACAGGATGCAAGATCCAAGATGTGAGATCGAAGAACAATACTGGTAATATCTCACAGATCGAAGATGAGATGAGTGAACGGAGACGAGAGCACGGCGGAAGAGAGGATGATCGAAGAGAGCCGTGAGGCGGTGGCGATGGATACCATATAGAGTCTCAAAGAACAGAGAGATGCTTTCTATCTGAATATTCCTCTTCTCATTTACTTTTTGACAACTTGTTATCAGACTTACATTGGATATATATATATATATATATATATATATATATATTTAAGACTATGTACCAAAATATCTATGACAGCCTGTAACCATAACAACCTAACTAAACTATACAGATGTAATAATATAGTTATAACAGGAATGATTTTCTAACTAAAATTATATGAACTGTTATGACTTGGCATCTTTATCTTTAGCAAGAAGATCAACCCGGTCGAGAAAGCACAGGAGAACAAGAAAGTGAGTGAGCAGAGTGGTATAAATTAATTAAAGTGAAGTGCTTATTTGGTTTTGTCTGAAATTTGAAAATGTTATCTTGTGATCTTTAATTATTTATCCATTGATGTTAATTTGTTAAGTTTTTATGTTCCATAGTGCAATGGCCCTATGTTAAATCCCTCCATATTACAGAGTTATCAATACTGATTAGCCAGGTAACAATTTGTCAATCATTGACTTGATGTGGCATGTTCATAAGCTTTTTCGCTAGAAGCACATTACAAATTATTTAAAATTTAAACACTTGTTTAAATGCACTTGGAATCACTTCTCAAAAAGCTCATGGCAAAGCGCTTACCTAGAAAACACTAAACGTGCTTTTAAAATCATGAGTAGTTGACCATAGCCGAATTGGTGAGCAATACACTCATCCTTCTACACCTAAATACGAATCTAATTTCCCATAGTTCAAAATAGTTTAGAATCTTACTAAATTCATAAGCACGTTTAACATCTTTAGGCTCAGCACCACAAAAACAATTTTGATTATCTGAAAGAGGTTTTAACCCTTCCAGAAGTCTTTATTCAAGCATGCCCATCGATTAACGGAATTTTTATTATTTTACGGGCTTGCAGGCTAATTTGTTTTGTGCTTTGTCTAGCCTCTTTTTCTCTTTGTGGTTATGGCTAGTTAAGCTTCATTAGGACTCTGATGTCATAGTCTGGTCGATCATCTCATAGTCTACGAGCATATTTCGAACCTTCCTAGTATGAAAAATTACATATATGATTGTTTGTAGACTTTATTTTATGTATATAACTATATATGCTGCTTGTTCTTTAGTTTTTCTTGTAGCATATGATGCACGTCAGATAAATTTTCCGGTGTGCCAATAATATGGTTTGGTACACTAAGTGTCATAATACAAATTGTTGAATTTTTTTTTTTTAAATTTCCAACCAATTATATTATTATACTTGGTGTACCAGACTGTGTTCTCTGCACACTAAAGAATCTTTCCATACGTCAACCTTTAGAGCAAGAGCTTTCACATGTAATAATAATATTAATAAATAACAATAATAATATCATTGATAGGTTGTTATAGGTTTTGACACCTGTCCATTTTTTGATAATCTTTTGCACCAAATTTATAGAGTCTTAGTTAAACACTTCAAGTTTGTGGGTAGTTTGTCAATGTTCTTTTCTTCATCTGGAAGGGAAGGAGCCATTAGTATGTTACCCAACAGGCAGAAAAGACAATAAAACCACAACTATATTTGACCCTGATCATAGTGATGATGTCAAACCAGGATGCATGTAGGCTTTGTTCATATTTATGTACGCATTATTCACCACAACCTCTCTCCATTTTTCAAAGCTAATACGATTTATGAATCGTAAGAAAGGAATCATTATATTCCATGAGTGTTCCCCTTGATCACTCCTTAATTAGTTTACTAACCATTATTTTCCTAATCTTACGGAATTGAATTACTGACTTAATTATATCCCAAATTTTTGTCCAATGGCTCGAGAGAAACTTAGGTTTCGTCTAAAAATGACTTATGCTTGAAAAGCTTCTAGTAAAAACGCTTTTATTGGATACGCATCGGTACTTCCAATAAAAATGCAAGTGTGCAAAAGCATTTGAAGTGTTTTTAGAAAGAAGTACAACATGTACTTCTTCCCAATGATGTTTTTTGTAACCCAAAAATATTTCTAGCTTCTTTTGCTATACATTATCAAAAACGCTTTTGATGAATTGATTAATATAAAAATATTTCCAAACAGGCTTTTAATTATTTGTGCTAAAGATATCACTATGATGATACTTCAAATTAATTACTAGATTATTATGCACTTTAATTTTTTTCAACATTCCAATAAATGCATAAATCACTTAGAATAATGCCCCAATGATATCCTTGTAGCAGGAAGGTCCCTTGCCATCAGATTACCGGCCCTATCGTCCTTCACCATGTAGGTTCTCTAACTAGTAACTTCATTTTGATATCTGCATGTCATGATTATCTCTAGCTATATGTGCATGGATAGAGTTGAACCGTGGATTGTCTTTCACATCACCATGCATGTCAAAAGGGGAGACCTTATCGTCCTTCGTGTCAGACTGCAACCCCATATACTAAATGTAGTAATCACAATTGAACTTAACTAGCTGGACGCAAATAATGCATGGGAGATCATAGGGAGAGAGTTCAATGCATTTGCCGTATCTAAAAGATGATGCTAAGGAAACTTTTTCAAAAATGAGATTCTCCATCTACTAATATGTTACTTCATATTTTTAACACAATGTTTTATCATGGTGGCATGAAAATTAACGTTAAAATGTGAGGTGGTAAAAAGTTTATGAAAAGTCTCACTTTGAAATAGTCTCCTTAGCATTTCTCCATGTAAAAATACCAAGGACGTACGGTACCAGGACATTGTCCCACACTCCATACAATGTATCCATCCAGAGAACACGACTATGATCGAGCATATTAGCCTTTCCCACATTGGTAAACTTTCAGTCCTTGTTGAAAACAAAGTAGCTGCCTTCAGGCGCATAAAAGAAGAAACGAAAAGATAAGCCTGAATTGTGTACGTACCACCACTAGCTATAACCTTATCTCAAAGTAATTAATTATATATTTTCCATGCAATTTTTATCCACTCACATCATTTATCACAGTACTACAATTTAACAAATTTTACCATTTTGAGTAATGGCCTTATCTTATATTGCTTGTTTTGTATTTGGGTAAGTTGATTAGTCACCAACTTATTCATTATTGTCATCATTAACTTGTAATTCTTTGGATTAGTTACATGTTGCAATCTAATAATATATATCTAGGGGTGTGTTGTCCACACACCTTTTTTTACTTCTCACATACCCTTTTAATTTTTGATCGTCGGATCTAATGAATTGAAGGAATCAAAGAACATAAACTAACAAGGAGTGTGTGAAAAGTATCCGCCCCACTTCTATATCTATGTGCAATACAAAGATGAATTTTGTGTCTGTAATGTTAATCGTCGTCACAATGCACGAATACGTTTTTTTTATTGACATGTTATCTAATGATGTTGATACTTTTGCTCGACACTTTTATGTAAACACACTTTCCTGGTGACTGAATGTTAATTTACCGCAATATCGAAACTCTCATAATTTATCGTTCCATCAGTGAGTGATCTCATGCAGGACCACATATGGTCATACGTAATCATGATTAATGTCCTTGGTTCGTCGTAGTAATTACCAATTAATTTAGTGACTTATGTAATTACGTTTGCACACGTTCATGCTTGAAGAACAGTTAACAACGTCTCGGAAAATGAGTAGGATTCTCTCCTCCTATTCCCATCTTCTTTCTTTTCCTCTTCTCAAATATTGTTTTTTGTCTTATTATCTCTATAAAAAAAATCAATATAAAATGTTGACGTAACTAAACCGCAACAATTCAAATAGAAGAGGAGGGAAGGGAAGAGAGATTAGGAGGGGAGATAATCCTCCTCCCTCGGAAAACTAATGGCTAGCGGTGACTGAAGAGAATGAGGATTCTCGCCGGATCCTCTTTATGAGGATCTCAGAAATCTTCAAATCACATCTGTTCATTGTACATTGTGCGGTCAGAAATTATTATAATTTTTTTTATTTACAATTGAATATAAATAGTACCTGACAAAAATTGACCGTACGATATACAATGAATGAATGTGATTAGAGAATTTCCGGGATATGAGGATCCGGTGAGGATCATCTCGACTGAAGATACCAGAATGACGATGTGCCACGTGAATGGTGGATGAATTAGGGCAAAGAAGGATGACGTAAGCTCGTTTAGCAAAACTGAACAACGTGTCGAGTAGTAGCGGTGGTGTGTGGGACCTACGCTGTATGTGACGTGATCTGGACCGTTGGGAATAAAGATGGGCGTCCAAAGCTCCTTTTTGCATGGCGGCTTCGGCCTAACACCCTTTTTGCATGGCTGCTTCGGCCTAACTCCCTCTTCATCCACACACTCGTTTTTATTCTTTTTTTTTTTTTTTTTTTTGTTCACAAATATAAAAGGATAATGTTGATTTCATATTATTGCCTTTTCTTTCAAAAACTCATTTGTTAAGTAAAATTTATATTGTATGAATATCATTGAATCTGCATTTATTTCTGTAACTATTGGATAGATGGGTTTACATTTTCATGATAGTGTTCAAATTGCTTTTTGTTATAATGTACGGAGTCAAACGTTAAACCTAACCAAATTTTGACACCTTACTGTCACCATTTGGACTAACCTTAGGAGCATATAAAGTTTGTTCGCATTGACGGGGAATTTCTACGGCAGGTGAACGCGACAGAAAAGCAAATTACTTATCATGCAACAATATTACATGTAAATGTAAAAGATTTGTTTTTCCAATATATGGTTTCCCAATCCTTTTCTTACAAATCATATCCTAATTAAAGTGAAGTTTTGGACCACAATGGTTGCAAACTAAATAGGGTTCATTCCTTTTGCCAAATACCCAATTATTTATTTTGTTTATTAATTAAATATTATCCCACACAAAATCTCTAACGTTCGATAAGGCATGCAGCTGGCTAGCCAGAGAAGAATGAGTATATTTTTGCAAATAAGGCCGAGGGGAGCATGCAAAGTATTTGGATCTTTCTGTTTGGCGTAACTCAACAGCTAATGATCAACAGTAACTGACGAAATTGCACTGTTTATTATCAACACAATTCAGACCTGATATGAGGTTGAGAGCTCTACACAACACATATACTTCCAAACTTTTATGCTCAAAACTTTTGTCTCTTTTGAAATACCTGAGAAACTTGTGGAGAAAAAAAAAAAACTAAATTAGATAACCTCAAATTAGTTATATCAATTCCCATGCTTGAATATGGTATGGACCATTTCGTGCAAGGCTTGCAAGAGGACCATAATCATGTGGGAGCTTACTAAATTACAAGGTTTATGGACCTTCAAAACTTGTACGACTCTCCTAATTTGCTAGCTAGCGTCGTCCAAATTTTATGAATTTAGGGCAATGCATGAGCTAGAAATATATATATGCTAAATTACCCGTTAAGGGTTTGGGTATGATTTGTTAGCGTCGTTCAGGCGTATATGAAATGGTGGTAAAATGAATTAGTTAGCACTACATTATTTTTTTTTTAACAGACGATCTGCACTAAGGGGATGGGGGAATAGGTTAAGTCTCACAATTGGCTAGCAATAACGTGGTTTAAATTCGTCTTTGACCATAATCGAACTTAAGACCTCTTACTTACAAGTAAAGATGAATACCACTATACCATATTACTAAATGATTAGGAATACATACTTTAGAAATTAAGGGTCTGAATTTCTCTATTATAAAAGGAATTTAAACCCTTAACACAGTATACATATTCCCAACTCATTTCCTATCATATTCCCCAGCAGTTATACAACTGGTAAAACACATATATATGCTTTTTGCCATGCAGTCTAAGAAATCTAAAATAAAATAAAATAAAAAGCAAAAAAAAAAGGGAGTTTTAACGAAAAGCCCACGGTATTGTTCATTTTAACGAAAAACTATATTTTTACACTAAAAAGTCAAACCTGATACTATTCACTTTACCCTTTATCATGTCTTTATCGTTAAAACTCAAAGTTTTCAAGTCATTTTCATTAGTTTTCCTAAAAAAAAAAAAGAATGAACTTTCTGTAAAGATATAGCAGATGATAATAAAGAAAGAGACCTATTTCTATGCGCGCGCACACACACACACATAGTTACATATTGGGTAGAAATTATGATATATATATTCCTTGTATGTAAATGTTTTTGGGGTGACAAACTGGCCACAGTATAACATGGTGTCATGCTACAAAGAAACAGTTATGTCTTATGTCACTCCTCAAATAAAGGACCGTTAACTTGATCAACTGGGAATATTCAGGTCTTACGCGTCATGATGTGGAGATCAAGCAAAATAATTGCCTACACTTTTCATATTTCAATGACTTTAAAACAGCTGCTATAAACTATAATATATGTACATACTATAATATATAATCTACACGATTATAATGTCAATCTACTAGCTCTCTCTATAAGTATATATGCAACTACGCATGAACAAATACTTACGTTTCATATACTAGTTTTCAATATAATTTGATAAAGTAATATGTAAATGTTTTGTATTTTGTTGTATAGTGTTCTAAAAAATGACCTAAGCGGCCATCTAGACAACGCCTAGACGCTAGGCGATGTCGAGTCACCATAATTTAGCTAAAATCAGGATGTGAGTTAGGCGACATCCTAGGCGTCATCTATGCGACCTAGGCGGGAAATTGAGGTTGAGTGAGACAAATCGATCACCCACTTGGCTGCCCAGATTAGGGTGTTTATCTAATCGAGACCTCGACTATCCATATTGAGGTTGAGAGAGAGATTGACTGAAATTGAGATCGGGGGCATAAGAGATAGAGGAGAAGAGAATTCAGCGTGAAAAGTAAAAGAAGGGGTAGGATGGGCACATCTTATTATTAAGATAATGTTGTGTCTTCCAATAATTATAATCGAAATCGTTTATTATTTTTACAAATCATCATATAGGATTTCAAGTTCAAAATCCTCTATTCAAAAGATAAATAAAGACAATAATAAAAGGTGGGTTGCATGTATTACACTATTAGTCTGCAGAATATATATATAATTTTTGCTTTTTGTAATTGGGACACCATATCATTAAGGCCCTTAATTATTTTTATTAAATGGTTTTTTAAATGTTGACAATGAAGGAATCTATTAATACATCCACGGATGAAAATAGAGTAAAAAGAAAACAAGCATTATCTGAAATTTCTTATGCTGAAAAGCTCATGAAGATGTTATTGATTTTGATGCTTTCAATGAGAGTCTACACGCTTGCCATTTGTTATTGATAATTTGATCACCGTGGAGAACTCTTGGTTGGTGGCCTAACCAATGAACTTGAGCCCAACTTACTACTATATAACTAATCTACCAAATATCATAATAATTATGAATTAATAACGAATGAAGTTCTCACAAACAATGGACGGCTGTACTCACAAAGGAAATTTATCTACATCTAGGACATTTTGGCGATGATGTGTGACTTAGAATGCCACTGTAAAGAATGATTGATCAACTTAAGATATCGCCACTGTAAAAAAAATCCTTCATATTCATTTCATTTTTTTTTTTTTTTTCATTTATGTTCAACAAAAATTTCAAAATAAAATAAAGTAACAAGGCAAAATAACCCGCATGGTCAATTCAATAGGAAATAATCTCCAAGACATCACTGTATATATGTTCTTATCAATCCCTGCAAATTACAACAAGCTGCACTTCCTTGGTTCTATAATTCAATGGAGAATTTCTATACAAAGTACATAATAATTAAGCACCATATTAATTATACATCCCTGAAAAACCTTCTCTTAATTCATAACTATATTCGATCTTCGAGATCAATAATTCCAGAGGCAATCGAATTCTGCAGGAGCGGAAGAATACGATGGATCATCCTGCGCCATTTCTCTGTTTGAAACCACTGAGGAAGCATCAATGCTCAGCCCAGCGTCCTGTGGGAACTCTATTTTCGCACTACGCCTCAAGTTTGGTGCTTGGTTTTCAGTCAACATCCTCATAAACGACTCGTCCTGCATCAAAACTGAGTTTTGGTGCTGCAAAAGTCCAATGTTTGGTGTGATTTGGTTGGAGTAAATAGAGTTCAAATCAGATGAGGGATTCGAAGGCGATGAACAAGCGTAAGGAATGTCGTTGTTGTGGTGGTTGTTGCCGTTGTTGAAGCTGTCCATAATGTCGTCCTGAGTCTTCTGATCCTCCGGTGGATCGGAGAAGCAGGACACGTAAGAGGTTTCGCAGGCGGTAGGGGTTGTTCTAGCGTCGCTGTTGTAGGGTGGAGAATCCATTAATGGTGGCAATAAAGAGGAGCGCAATTCGTTCCCGAAGGGGCTCAGCCTCACCAAACCTGAAATATGTATCTTCTTCCCACCGCTACTCTTTTGGAAAATTCTACAAATCACCCACTCATTCTGAAAAACAAACACAAACAGAAATCATTAACAAATAATCCGAGAAAAAATCGATAGAAAAAAGAGAGGAAAGCAGATCAAGATTTTGATTGATACCTTTGCTGTTTGGGGGAGATTACAGGCAGAGTTTTTGCCGTCCAATCTGTATTCATGCATCACCCAGTTGGTCTTTTCACCTTTTGGAGCTCTTCCTTTGTAGAAAACAAGAGTTTTCTTCATTCCAACCAGGGTTTTTGCCTTGTAAATCTCCTTATCTTTGCCTGTGGCTTTCCAGTACCCGGCCTCCGTTGCCCGGTTTGTTCTTAGACCAGTTGGGTATTTTCTGTCCCTCACACAGAAGAAGTACCATTCCCTTTCTCCCATTTTTGCCCTCCCTTCAGCGAACAAACACAAAACACAAATTAAGAAAAAAATTAGACAAAAATTGAAAAATAAACAGAGAAAAACAGAGGACAATATGGTTTGGTGTAATCAAGGGACTTACAAGGCAAATCCCAGGGCTCACACTTGTTCAAATCCACCTCACCAATTGCTTTAGCACAGAAGAAGTTGTCAAGAACTTTGGGGCAGAGGTAGTGACTTATGAGCTCTTCATCCGTTGGATGAAATCGGAATCCCGGAGGAAGTTCCATCTGCTCATCCACGTTAATAAACCCAGAAGTATTTTCCATTTCTCCAATTTCCACTAAAACCCTATTTTTGGCACTGAATCAACTAATAATCTGAAAACTCCTTTCTGAATCTCAATTGGGTTTTCACAAAAAAGCTCTAAATTCGAGAAATCGACACGAAAATCCTGTGGAACTAGGAATAACAAACTGATTCTTGGCTACCAAAAGCTTGAATAGTAGATATTATATGATAAAAAGTAGGGTGGAAAATGATATGGAACTGAAAAGCTTCTGATTAACTAAGAGAGATTGAGAGATGATTGAAAAAAATGTGTGCAAAGTTTCAGAACCTCCTTAAATACTGGTTTTTTAGAGAGAGAGAGAGAGAGAGAGAGAGAGAGAGAGAGAGAGAGAGAGAGAGAGAGAAGAAGCGTGGGTTGTAAGGCAACTTGGTGGGTAGTTTCAAACTTTCAGCTCTCCCTTTTTAACTCTTCTGTAGTCCTTCCATGCTTCATGACTTTGAAGATGGAAAGCATGCAAAAAATATAATTAACAATTATTTCCTTAATTTCATCTCTAATCTGTAATCCGAAATTAATTGACTATTGAACAAGTACTTAATTGACTTTAGGTGAGAAGAGAATCAGAGACCCAAAGTCACTGTGTTAGTTATTTTTGTTTAACTAAAGTCCTCTAATGCTGCAATGGTTTTATTTATCTTTGGCATGTACAGGGCACATTAAAATATCACCACAAGAAAGACACTTGAGAAGGTGAAGATGGATTGCTCACGAGGAACATTTATCCATTCCAATCTTCTTTAAAATGGTAGGATTAGAGAGGATGACCCTTTTTTTTTATATAGCTAATCAGCTGTCTAAAGCAAAAACCAAAGAAACCATACTAAAATTATCTGGCTCTAGCCCCTGCTTTGGCTTTGAGGTCGGCAACAACCTTCTTCAAAATCATTCTTGGTCTCTTACCTCTTCCTTTTCATTTACTTTATTTAGTATATAATTGTCGTCATGAAACACTACAGTTGGTATGATAGTCGTCGTTTTTTGGCCCACGCACATGGTAAATACAAGGTTTGGATCCAGTTAATTATCACCCTCGATAATGTAGAGTTGAAGCTTAAATTAATGGAAGATGTCAGATTACATGGGGATTGAGTTTAGCCAAAACGACACTATGGGTTTAGCCATTGAGGTGACACGGCTTTCAAATGTTTGGAGGATGTGGAGCGGTGATATGATTTTATCTTTTATTTTGTTTCTGTCTAATAATTTCCAAGAATTGTATTGGAGTTTAGTTTTGATTTCTCTCTTTATAGGAGAGTTGCTCGATATTAATTTTCTTTTCGTTTCGATGTGCTACTTCTTTCGGATCTATGTGTGAAAGGTGGAGCTGTTTGATTTGCTTGATCTACTTTACTTGCTTTGGGATTGTGGCAATGATTAGATGATCAATTAACCCATGGGCATCGTACTTCATGTTCCAATATATGATTTGAGATTTGTTTTCATATGATCTCTGCGTAACACGAGATTTAACGGTTTTATTGATATGTATAACTTTACGGTTCCTAACAAGCTCGGACGAGTGCTTGAAGTATATTCATTGATTTGCAATTAATGATGCTTTAATGTAAGATCTAATTTGTAAGGACCCTTTAGGTCCTAGTTATTCATGATCTGTATGTGTAATGAATAAAATATCCTACTTAAAAAAAAAAAAAATCATCTTCTTATCCCATCCAAATAAAAAGCTGTTCATTGTCATCAATAAACTATGAAATTTCAAAGTTCCTGATTCTTATTCAATTATGTGTACCAAACGAGCCCGATAAAATAAAAATAAAAATAAAAACAAAACGGTTATTAAAACCAACGTTAAAGACTTAAAGTATTAAAATAATAAAAGTACTTTTCTATTTGCAACATTTTTCTTTTTGGCAATAAAAAAGCTCTATTTTATTATCATGGGAGGGGACTTGGTCTGTTGGACAAGTAGACAAAATGAGACCACGCTATGTGTGACATTATATTTCTGACTTCCTTACCAATATATGCGAGCTAGGTGTGAACAGTGACCATCTCTCTGTGTGGTGATGCATATTGCAGGTAGGAATATTCGAGTGATGTGTTTGGTTGTATATATAACGATGATCCATCAAGGAATACGTTTTGGGTTTTTTGTGTGATATATGTCATGAACTCGCATGCTTCAACTTGAATTAGCCTAACAGCTTGAAGTTATAGCCCTTGCTTGCACTTTTGTTGCCTTATGTTTGGGGCCTCCAAACTAAAAGCTTCAAAAAAGCTAGATACACGAATAGACTAGCTCTTATTCCGATAGTATTTTTCTTTTTCAACATCGAAAAATGTTGCAAGTTCAAATCCCTTCATTGATAAAGAATATTTATAGAAAAATACATGAAAAATATTACAAATATCACCCCCAATGGGTGAGTAGGAAATCACATTAAACAATGAAATGATCAAATATATTAGGACTAATTAACCTCATTTTACACTTAGGGTTTGGGGTCGCTAGGCAATGAAACAATTTTCTCATATTGCGCCATACGATATGCTTTCAAAATTGTACCAATTTTTTTCTCTAATCAATTATTAAATGATAACGTGACTTGAAATCAATCTAAATCTGAAGCGTACTACATCTATAGAACCAAATTACTCACATTGAACACATGAACAATTCCATAACCAAATGGTGCGATTTAGTCCAATCCCATCAACCAAAAAGAAATATAATCCATAGTTATACTCAACCCCAGTCACACATTCAATTTCATGGAAAAAAAAAAAGGTTGCCATTTTAGAAAAAAATTGGGTGGTGCATCAAATTCTCCACTGAACTTTTCGAACTAGTTTTAGTAATTTTGCTATTTCCTCAAATGCACACCCATCCAAGGATTAACTTCTGCCAACAAGATCGATTGTCATTGAGCAAATAATTAAGGGAAGAAAAAAAAAGACCTATGGCTCTGCCTTTGACAAATTATATGAAGTATTGGTCCCGACTAGCTAGCTGGCTTCACAGAAATTTAAGTGTGGCTTTCATGGTTATTATTATTTTGGGTTCACCTAAGTCACATGGATGGGGCATATACTTGCATGTTCTCAACACTTTCCTGGTAAGAATGGAGCGTACAAGATTGATGCTAGCATAATTCAAACCGGTAATATCTTAGAAGGGTGATTTTGGATGCGGTCCCTATTTATCGACGTTCTTTGACTGAAACCTTGTTGGTTTTCAGTTTTCTATTGAAATCTATGAAATTAATGCAATAATTCATTTCTATGTAGGTTATTATAATTTTAAATTAAAAATTGATATTTGTAGTTACTTATATTAATGAGATTTTAAATAAAATTCAAGATTTGTGGGATTAAAATATTAAAAAATAAATTATACTTATATAAAAAAGTATAATTTATCTTAATGACATGATTTTTCATTAGGATAAATTATATTTAAATAAAACCCATGATTTGTCATTACTTATATTATTGACATTTTACCTACAAGAAATTGGTAATTTTTGTATGGTACATTTTACATACAAAAAGTTGGTACCTTTTATACAAAAAAGTGGTACATTTTATATAAAAATGAGCACATTTTGTATATATATAAAAAAGGGTACATTTTATATAAAAACCAATTGGTACATTTTAGATTAAAAAAATAAATAGGTCTTACATTAGAAAACGGGTACATTTTACATAAAAAAAAGGGTACTTACCAAAAAAAAAAAAAAAAAATTGGTAGATTTTACATATAACAAAGTGATACATTTTTAAAGACAAATGGACACTGTCACATCCCGACTCGAGCATATTGTCCGCTTTGGGCACTTCCTAGTGGGTCACTCATCATGGGATTGATCTCGCGCGAACTGGCTTAACTTCGGAATTTGGATGGAATCCGAAGCCAGTGAACTCTCAAAATGCCTCGTGCTAGGTAGAGATGGGAATATACATATAAGGCTTACAAGATCCACTCCCCTGGGCGATGTGGGATGTTACAGATACTATTAGTAAATTATTGGTACAAATAAAAGGTTAAAAAATGAGTACAAATAAAAGTTTGAAAAATATGTACACAAAAAAAAAAAAACAAATATATATATATATATATATATATTGTATACAAACTAAAAATGAAAAGAAAATTGGTATAATTTAAAATATATATTAAATGTAACGTTTCTAACACTAAATGAATATATTTAGAAATAAATTTTAATTATCTTGACATGTAAAATAATTTATTATTGAAATAATTAATGAAGTTTATTAAAACCAAGGAACCTTGATGAAAAATTGAAAATGAATAAGGTTTTAATTAACGGAGTTGAAAAAAGAAGGATGAGAACCTAGTTTCTCCATCTTAGAATCATGCTTTATACGTGGTGAAGGTATAAACACCAAGGTCATGCAATTAATTTAATGTTGAAAACACATAAGTCGTAATTACTTATTCTACGTGATCACTTGTGGGAATTGATATAATGCTAACCTATGTTCCACACGGCCAAGGAAGCATCATTTTTTAATCTCACTATGACTTAAATAAAATAACTCGCAAAAGCTTATTAAAAACCCGCGTTTACACGTAATAATGCAATTTTTTTAGTTGACAATGGGACATAAGCCGAAAGAAAAAGAAAAAATTATGTAAGAATATCACGAAACCACGAGACCTTAACTATATCTACAATAACAGCCGACGACAAGAAGGAGGATGTGTTGATTTATAGGAGGATGTGTTGATTTAGTCAGGTTAAAATGCATTAAAATAAGGGAATTGTTATTGGCATTTCAAAAATCTCATTTTGCACTCCAAACTTACTATAATTAGAAAGAAAAATACACTTGTAAAGAATGTAGGATGTGATTTTTGAAGTGCTAATAACAATTCCCTAAAATAAACTTTATTATATGAAAATTAAACATGCATGTGCATTTTGTCTACATCCTCATTGCCAACAAACAAACCAGCAAAATTTGGCTTCATTAGCAGCTGTGTTGATTAATTTCCATCCGGTGATTGGTTTTCAATAATTATATAATTAACCTTTTACTTTCTTAATTAGTCTGAATAACTCCAAATTAACCCCTTTCCTTTTCAGGAAATATTTTTAAAATGCAGTTGAAAGCGTAGGGGTAGGGACTCTCATCTAATATTAGGGTTTCCTATTATCTCAGCAACCTTCATGATCGGACGACTTATATTTGATCATCATGTCAATCTAAATATCTATCATCCGCCGTCCGAGGAAACAGTTGACCGTGCCGCCGTTGCCGACGGAAAAGCAACCAAACTCGTCAACTTGGCGAGTGCTGATTGGCTGAGTGGAAAATTCGTGCCAAACCCAAATGAAGCTACACTGACAATAAGTGCTGTGTTGGCATTTGTGGGTCCTGCTACCTCCATTCCGACAAGAGGCCACGCATGGGATTGACACGTGGGTAAGTGGGTTTCGCAGAAATGTTGACTCAGTAAAGATATGGGTTTTGATAACGTCATTAGATTATAATATTATTATTTTTATATTAAAAGAGTAGGTTAGGCAAAAACTTAAAAAAATAAGAGTAGGCCACAGCTGCCTAGCTGCTCTCTTATTGTTTACTATTCTTTTTATTCTTCTAATCGACCAATACTTTGGATGGAGGCACAGAGATTAGTGTTTCAATCATTGCGCTAATATTTGAATGTCAAATCAACAGCAACAACAAAATCTTATTTCATTAAGAGAAGTTAGTTGTATGAATTTTAGAACGTCACTGCTTTTGTTTTTGTATCAAGTCTTATCTTAACTTTAAGTAATCCATATATTTTTTTAGAGTCTATTTTTAAATCTTTCTAAGTCTTCCTTTACCTTTATACTTTGCGTCTACGTCCAAACCATTACCTTAAAATGGTTTTACTTTTGGTGTTAATCGTATCCTTATTTCATTAAAAAAATGTAAAGCACAGTTCAATCTATTCTAAGTAGTCCTCACCACCAATAAGATTAGTCTCCTAAAGGTAGGATGAAATGTTAATGATATCTTAATGAAATGATTCAACTTCCTACAATGACTAAAATGAAATAAATAGAAATCATTTGTATGGGCCATCACCCACATATTCATATTAACGGGTATATGCTGTATAGCCTAGATCCAATGTATTTTTATCATAAATGTTTTTAGTAGAATAATCATACTATCATGTGACATTACTAATTTACGTTAGGGGTGGCAGGCTATTTTAGTGGGTTTGCTCACTAACTCGATCAATTCACTGAATATGGCTGGGTTGGGTTCTGAACATTAAAATTCTTTTTTTTTTTTTTTTTTTTGGATAAAAATCAGATTATCTGTTTAGGTGGGCTGAGTTGGATTAAAGTATTATTATCCTGATTGAAACTAAGAGAGTAATTCTTAAACATACATGTATATTAAATAGATTTATAGATGAAATTTAATCTTTTAAATACACATGTTTATTACTGGTTGATTTGAATAGTAGTGGTATAACATCAAATTCACGTGATTTTGATCTAGTTTAACATAACTATTGATTATTTGTCTCTAATGCTCACTCTAGAAACAAGAAAAAAAACCAATCAAATCCAACCGTGGAACCCGACCAACCCAACCTGCTTAAGAATGGTTTGGTGGGTTGGGTTGCCACTTTTCTTGAGTGACAATGTGTTTGAACAATTCTAATTCGAGCCTATTGGGTTGACCAATGGGTTAAAGTCTAACCCGATGCCCAATCTTAATTTACGTGTTAAAATATGAATGAGCAATATAATTGATATGTTATGGACCTTTCTATAATATTCACAAATAAATTCGCATGTTATAAGATTTATGCATTGATAATCATGGCAAAAACTTCTCTGCTATATGACTAATGGCTTCTTTTCATCACGTACTTCTAGTTACTATATACATTTGCTTCTTTTTACTTTTCAAGGTGGAATAATTGCCATGGCATCTAGCTAGACCCAAAATATCAGATTTAATTAGTTGTTGATAATTGATCTTGTATAGATTAAGGGCACTCTAATTAATTTAGGTATCTAGCTATAGCCTACAGTGGTGCTCAAACTTGGGCTAATGATGGAATTAGTGCACCTAAATCAACGATTTGGGATATTTACTAATTAGAACTTTTGGGAACATGATTCAAAGTATCTCATTAATCAGACCAAATACAAGCAATTCACAAACAAATCGGGACAAGTTCATCGGATGCTTTTGAGTTGCTTAATCAAAGGTGGAAACAATTAGTCCCACTTAATTCTCACTTATCTTTGAATGCATTTCGTGCATCAAGAACCTAAAAACTTATCTTTGAGAGAGTTAGGATTGTTGGAAACGAAGGACAACCGAAAAAAGGTTAGGACCTAACAACCATCAGATAATAAACCGGTTAAAACATTATCAAATATCATTACTACAAGTATTATTTTGGACTCTAATAATAGTATTTCTTTTAAAAGGGACTAGCCAGTAGTTTTGCCACGGCAGTTTTCATTTTTGAGGATTGGGAAGACTCATATAGGCATTTCAGTCTTCTAACCACCATCATGTGGTTCACTAGGACATACCGTGTAAATTATGAAGTTAGAATTCATCTCCAACTACTAGATCACCTTGTAATCGTTAGACTAATAATCGCATGACGAGACACAAAATACCACAGTGAAATCCACCACTTTTTTATTACATTCCAACTAGGCATGCTCAATAATTTTGACATCTAATTTGTGGAATCAAGAGAAGAAAACTTACTAATTAATTCAGAAGGAAAGAAAAAAAAAAATGATGTCTCCTATTTATCCAAGAATTGTGGCACCTGTATTCATCATATCAGGCCCCTTATGCAAAGAGATCCTTATTTTTTGAAAAAAATAGGGATTAGGTGTGGGGCCATTCTACATTGAATTTCAATGATCTGAACCGTTTATTTTGTTAGTCTTGATTCATAGATTATCCTTGCAAAAATTCAATTAAATCCGAAACCATTTACCTATTTAATTATCAAGATCAAATTTCATTGTTTCTTATATAACAAAATATTCGTTCATTTCTTTAAACCCAATTAGATGTCTAAAACATTTCCGATTTACCTAATATTTTATAAGGATGATCTCTGAGGTGCAACTTAAAAAATATAAATGATTTGGATTGTTAAAATTCGATGTAGTGTGAACCCCACAACTAATCCCCATTTTTATAAAAAAAAAATTGAAGATCCCTTCCCTTAACAATTTCCTTCATCATATAATACTGTTGAAGGATATTATTTATAACTATATCCCAGTGACTAGTCTTGTGTGACTAAAACATATCTAATTAAATATATTAACTCTATTCTTTAAGGTGTGATGTGGCTATCAGATCAACCTTATTAAAAATTTTGTTTCCATATTATATATGATATCTGAGAGAAACGCTGATCTTCTTTTTCTCTCTCTTTTTTTTTTCTCTTTAAAAAATACAACATTAGTTCGTCTTTAAAATTTTCAAAGTGTTTGAGCAATTATCACGAACACGTTTCTGTTGAGAAATCAGGATGATTAAGACTGTACCGTTGACGAAATTGTCATGTTAGACCATTGGGGACAAATTTGAAACAATTTCTTATGTAGGAGGCAGTTGCAGTGTGATTATTTCATAGATTTGTTACCACCTAAGTTTGATTTCTTTTTTTTCACAATTATTTGTGCTTGACTTAATTATTGTTTGATACAAATAAGGATTATGAACAAGTGCACATTACCGTCTATATTAGGAGTGACAATTCTAAATACGACACGCTACATAATACGAAATTCACATGAACATAAAATACGATGTGAACACGTTAAAGACATAGCTAACACTGTCAAATATTATAACATTAATAAAATGATTAAAAAATTTTCATTTTCCGATGAATAGTATGCATTATTGTATATATTATTATATTATTACTTTTGTATCATTTTGTGCGTTAATCAACTCGTCGGTTGACACGAACATGATACAATTATAAACAGGTAAACTCAAACACTATCCATTTCCACTTCTACCCTATACTATACAACACAACACGAACATGATACAATTATAAACAGGTAAACTCAAACACTATCCATTTCCACTTCTACCCTATACTATACAACACAACACCCACAAATGATACAAATAAACTAGGTCTTGGCATGGTGATGCTAACAACTACGATTATAAAACATTTGGCTAATACACACGAACCAGTTCTCACATAGATGGTTAATATAGTGCCCCTAAGGTATCAATAACAAATTGTTACCAAAACGTATCGACAAGTTATTGATAGTCGACACAATCAAATACAAATCCGTGCTTTAGCAAAACAAAGTCATTCTGCACATAAATTTTCTACAACACCTATTCCAACTATTCAAACTCTCGCTCTCTCCCACATTGCATATCCCGGTTTTAATAAATTTTAGCCTAATATATATTATTAGGTCTAGTAGTATTCTTCTTTACTTAGAAGTGAGAGATCTTAGGTTCAAATTTTGTGAATGGTGAATTCGATACCAAATTAAGCTGCTCATTGTGTGGTTTAGCTAAACTATTCATCTCCTTAGTGTAATAAATAAATAAATTTGAGCCTAAAGATTTAAATTGCCGGTCCATTCTAATATTAAATGGGCCAAAAATCACAGCTTAAAGCCCATCTTCAGCCCATTCTTCTTTCAGTTTTAGTTTGGCTCCCTCCAACGAGTCCTAGCGGCGGAGCTGCGTGTAATGATCCGAAAGAGACCAAACGACAGGAGCACCAACCGCCAGCAACGGTCAAGCCTCTGGCAAAAATGCACCAACCTCCGAGCTCTCAAGCAAGTCCACGCTTCCATGGTGGTCAACGGCTTCAATTCGAACTATTCCGCTATACGAGAACTCATATTCTGCGGCGCCATGGCTATATCGGGCACAATTGATTATGCCCACCAGGTGTTCGATCATGTGTCCGAACCAGACAACTTCTTGTGGAACACCATGATCAGAGGCTCAGCTCAGAGCCAATGCCCTTTAAATGCGGTTTTACTGTATACCCGGATGGAAAATCGGCACGCGAGGCCTGATGGTTTCACTTTCCCGTTTGTACTCAAGGCCTGCACTAAGCTTTCTTGGGTTAAGATGGGAATGGGGATTCATGGGAAGGTTGTGAGGTTCGGGTTCGAGTCAAATACGTTTGTGAGGAATACCCTTATTTATTTTCATGCTAATTGTGGGGATTTGAGGATTGCGAGCGCGCTTTTTGATGACTCGGCGAAAAGGGATGTTGTGCCATGGTCAGCTTTGACAGCAGGATATGCAAGAAGAGGGAAGCTGGATGTGGCTAGGCGGCTTTTCGATGAAATGCCTGTTAAGGATTTGGTTTCTTGGAATGTTATGATCACGGGATATGCAAAGCAAGGGGAGATGGAGAGTGCAAGGAAGCTCTTTGATGAGGTTCCGAAAAGAGATGTGGTGACTTGGAATGCAATGATTGCGGGTTATGTACTTTGTGGATCGAATGAGCAGGCATTGCAGATGTTTGAGGGGATGAGAAGTCTGGGAGAAAAGCCTGATGAAGTGACAATGTTGAGTCTTTTGTCTGCATGCGCGGATATTGGAGATTTGGACGTAGGGCAAAAGATACATTCCGCTCTTTTGGAGATGGGTTCGGGAGATATGAGCATCATACTTGGAAATGCGCTTATAGATATGTATTCTAAGTGTGGGAGTATCGAAAGGGCACTTGAGGTGTTCCGGAGGATGAGGGACAAGGATGTGTCGTCGTGGAATTCGGTGATAGGAGGGTTGGCATTCCACGGCCACTCTGAGGAATCGGTTAATCTGTTCAAAGAGATGCGAAGGCTGAAAGTCAGGCCTAACGAGATCACGTTTGTTGGAGTTTTGGTTGCTTGCAGTCATGCCGGGAAAGTAGAAGAGGGGCGCGGATATTTCAATCTCATGAGGATTGTTTACAGAATCGAGCCAAACATAAAGCATTACGGGTGTATGGTGGATTTGTTAGGGCGTGCCGGGATATTAAACGAAGCCTTTGAGTTCATAGAGAAAATGGAGATTGCTCCCAATGCCATTGTTTGGAGGACTTTGCTTGGGGCTTGCAGAGTGCATGGAAATGTTGAGCTGGGAAGGCGTGCAAATGAGCGGCTTCTTGAAATGAGAAGGGACGAAAGTGGGGACTTCGTGCTACTATCGAACATATATGCTTCACGAGGTGAGTGGCAAGGGGTTGAAGAGGTGAGAAAGCTAATGGATGACAGTGGGGTGAAGAAGGAGGCTGGCTGTAGCTTAGTTGAAGCAGATAACAGCGCTCTCATGCATTTTTTTGTTCGACTCCAAACCTAAGTCCCGTTAGAAACACCGGGGATTCAATGAAAATGCAATAGGTTGTAACACAAACCCTAGGGGGTTGTTTTGATTAGGCTTAATTCAATTTTTGCAAAATTTAATTATTAATCACGTTGATCAAGCATGCAGCGAAATTAGAAAAAACGAGTTGTGATCAACAAGTGCATTGAGCGGAATGCAAATAACAATCAGTCAGCAATACTGCATTATTGCAGTCATAAAAGAAAAGCTGATATAATTATATAAATTAACCTGCCACTTAGTATTACGGTCTAGTGGTATCCCTTTTTCACTTGTAAGTAGGGTCTTCGGTTCTATTCTTGCCAAAGACGAATTTGAATCACATTATTGCTAGCCCACCTCCTCCCCTTAATGTAGTAATATCGTTTGTTCAAAAATTCAATCTTGCACGAGCATATAAAACCATTTTTATGCCACTACACCACCTAAGAATGCATGTAGGGCTGGTTTGGTATTGCTGTGCTTTGAAAAAAAACTGCTTCTACTGTGCTGTGAGAATAAGCAGCTGTGAAATAAAGCAGCAGAGTGTTTGGTAAACTTTTTTGTAAAAGTGCTTTTGAAAAAAAAAAAAAAAAAGCAGTATTAGAGTGTTTGGTAAACTTTTATGTAAAACAGATGTGAAAAAAAAGCCGGTTTTTCAAAGCTGGGTTTTGCAGCTTCTTGTTTTTGGCTTTTTTTTTACCCAAAACTGTGAAAAAAAGCTGAAGCTGAGTGTTTACCAAACACAAAAACAGCTCCCAGCTTTTTTTTATAGCAGCTTTTTTCAGAATCACCTCAGTACCAAACCAGGTCGTAGGTCCCTAAGTCTCACTTACCGTTGTAAACTTGAGATTGTGACTCAGTTACCCTAGAACAACGATCATAAGTTGGGCCAGCTTGATCTTCAAGAACTTGAGTACGTAGAAGTTAGAACCGATCCTAACATCTAAAACTCAACTTACACACAAAGATTTAGACTAGGAAAATGGCAATTACAATCGATATGCGCTAACAAAGTTTTGCTCCTTCTCAGAAGTTCTTATCTGGTTTGGGAATGAGTTCGAACCCTTTGTGGCTACCCATTTAAGTTTGCCCCCAATTTAGTACGTTCTTTATTTTCGAATGATGCGTACTGTAGTAACTAGAGATGCATGAAAAATTTAAGAGAAACATTAGGCCACACTTGTTATACAAACTAATTTGCAGTCGAATTGAGATACAATAATTTGGCAAGGAAAAGGAAACGGAATACATTAACACAATATACATTTCATATCAAATCGAAAAACAAACATCGTAGATGACACGTGAGTCGAGCAAATTCAAACAACGAACTGATGCACGAAGCGTACTTATGTGTGAAACTCTCAGCGCCTGGAGAGGGCCGCAGCTGACAGCAAGATTAAGAGGATGAACACAACAACTCCAACAAAGGATCCGATTAAAGATCCAGAGATGCGCTCGCAGAAGGAGTTGAATTGTTGGCAGATGGCGAACCAATTCGCCTTGGCGTTTCCCTTGTGTGCCAAGTAAACAATAGCTGCTGCTGCGGAGGCACCTGCCGTCAGAAGAGCAAGCATTGCCTGCACAACGGTATAAAAACTCACTTCCGTTAAGCGAACTTTAAGCGTAATGGATAGTATGATGTAAACTTGCAAAATCGTAATGAGGTATTACCGTGTCGAAGAAGATCAAGATAATCCTGCTCTTCTTAGCATTGCTTCGTATGATGTGGAAGACGGAAAGGGCTAGAGAAAACACCAGGTATGCGCACACGATGGAATTCGCAACCACGAAAAACCTGTTCTTATAAGAAGCAAAGAACTTCACTATAGTTTATGTGCCATAAGGGTATTATTTAATGAACACAGAAAAGTTGATGGTGAGGAACACATACGTGAATGTGGGAAGATCATCGTACTCAGCCCGAAACTGAAGGAACTGAGTGAAGAAAGGAAGCCTCTCCCTGGTGGTTCCCATGGCGATTGCGCTCACCAACGTCCCAAGAAACGCAACTATACGTAGAATGAAGTCGAGGATAGACGCTCCTCGGTTCACCCCTGCCCTTGCAGCGGTCGAAGTCATCCCTTTGGAGTTGGACTCACCACGACCAAGCTCAATAGCTGCTCCTGCCTTCATGTTAATGTTTTTTGTGCTGGATTGGACTCACGGTTTTTAATCGATTTTACAAACTCGAGTTGTGGAAGCTGATTGGTGTGCATGGGAGAGGAGTTGAAGGGGTGTATATATGCATGCAAAAAACTCATAAAGTCTCTCTACGTTGGCATCAGGACCTGAAAAAATTCATAAAAAATGAAAAAGGTTTTGGGCGGACGGAACACATGAATTATGAAGTGTAAAGATAACCTACTCGTACTTGCTCTGTTATACAAATATTTTAGAGCAAATACGAGGTCACCACACAACTCCAACTGCACCAAATTTGACCCCAATTTGGTAAAGTGAATCAACGACAAAATTGGTAACATGCATGGGATATGAAAATTTGAGACTTTGGGGGCAGTTAGACACCTGGAGGCTACAAAGGGCCTGAAAAATGGAAAGAGATACTCTCCGGATCCTTTCCTCCTAATTCATCAAATTAAGGGATCCGTGTCATTGAAATTTGATCCAACGGCTACAAATAGGAGCCCACTTTAAAAGTTATAATAACTTCAATCGTTGAATCAAATTTCAATGACACGAATCTCTTGATTTGGTAGATTAAGGAAAAGGGATTGGAGAGATATGAAAACTGAGTTGGTCAATGATTGCTCTTATCGTAAATGTGCGCACGCCTTATCAACAATTATTATATCCATTGTTGAAGCATATTAAACTATTTAGTAATATAAGATACGCACGATATATCTGCATTTTAATCGGTGTGGTGATATTTTTTTCACTTGTAAGTAGAAGGTTTTATGTTTGATTCTTTTAAATAGCAAGTTTGATATCAATTTATTATGTTGTGTTATTGTGTAGCTTAACCTAAATTTCTCATTTCTAAGCATGAATTATCTTTGTATATATGAAAAAGAAGGCACTGTAAACCGCAGTGGATTTCCTCTAATATAGCTGAAAGGTCATAGTAGCAACTGTAATATTGACATAACTAGGTCGTTTAACCATGTTGCCATGGTTGTGTGCTCTTCCCTTCGCCAGTTAAGTTTGCCTCGTAATTTAAATTAATTAGTGTAGACTATCGCATAAATATAAAAAGAAATTATTGACCCAAAAATGAGTAGTTAACTCTACTTAATCTTGCAAAAATTTTGTAATTTAAGTAGTTAAGAGTATTTATCGCTTATAATAAAAATTAATAATAATAATAATAACTTTACTTGATTTTTACGAGAGATTTTTCCGTATACCGAGAACACGGCCATGTACACCAAGTGTCATGGTACAAATGGTTGGATACATAGAAAAAAAATTTCAACTACTTGTCTTGTAACATTTGATGTTCCGGAGCATGTTCTCGTCACACTAAAAATTTCCCTGGTTTTACAGCCATGACATAAGATTTATCACCAGAGTTTCTCTACTCCATTGAACCAAATTATGCAAATCTTAGATGTTGGATCTAGAACCTTTTGGTTTTTTTTTTTTAATTCCATTTACAATTCTCCAAATTCCCCACCATGTTCCACAACAATGGTATACATCCACGGTCGGTTTTGTTACTGAAGAGTTGGTAAGCTTTCCTACTTTATATTATCTTTCAACACCAAAACCTGCGCCTGCATGCTGGAAAAATAAGCCACCTCTCGCTTATCTTTCTACTCCACTCACACAATACAGCTTGCAATGTTGCACGCACAACTGCGTCTTGCCCTACTGTATAAGCACAATCAACAGCTTTTGAGTTCTGTAAAGAATTCCGGCTAAATCGCTTGCTGTATGCCTGCGGTTTTCCGTTCACAACCATGAGAAGCACCCTATTCAAGAAGGGAAATTCAAAATGCGGTTTTAGTAGAAACCGTTGTTACATTTACAGCACGGTATGCTTGCACACGTATTGTACAACTCTTTTCAGGTTCAACAAACTCAGTCATATACATTTCACGGTATAAGAGACCTAATTTTACATTATAGACTATAGTTCTATCAACCACCAAAGCATCTAAAGATGGAAACTAGTTAAAGTCATACGCGACTTAAACGGGAATTACAAATGTGGTGTTGGGAAAAGAATGAATGAATGATTACTTACTGTGTTATCAAAGTTTTGTTATGAATTCTTTTTCCGGGAAAATCCACTTGCAGAGAGAAGCCTTGACAGGAAACCCCCTCCGCTGTTTGTGCTGTCCTTGTCACGAGAATTGCTTAGATTGCTTATGAGAGACCAGTGTGTCTCAAAGTCTGGCTCAAAACCACTCTGTTGCATTTTTTGCATGAGCTCTGATGCCTTCCTGAGATTGTTTTCTGAACGATACCTATTAATTACAGACAAATATATCTGCCTCGTCACTGGTTCGCCCACACAAACCATAGAATTCAAAAGCCGTTCTGCTTCTGCAGTTTGTCCATCCCGACATAAACTGTGAACAAGAATGTCCCAAGTGTTGATGCTTGGCTTGAGATTTCTGTCCAAAATCTCAGAAAGAAAATCCATAGCTTGGTCCAGTTTATTAACCACGCAGCAAAAGCTGATGACAGAATCATAACTGGTAGAGGCCGGAAGATTTCCTTTCTTCAACACTATGTTTAGCAGGTCAACTGCCTTGCTCAGTCTTCCATACGAGCAAAATCGTTTAATTAGATTATCATAGTTGATATTTTCAGGAACTAGACATTTCTCTACCATCCTGTCAAGAAAACCTTCTGCTTCTTCAAGCTTACCCTGAGAAAGAAGGCCCTCAACAATCGCATTTTGAATGATTGAATCATGAACCCAGCCTCTCAATTCCATTTCTCGACACAACCCCACAGCTTTCTCAAGCTCCCCAATACCACACAAGCTGGTTATAACTATTCTCAAGTTGCGGTTGCTTGGCCTGAAATCCTTGGAGATCATAGTACACAAATGGTCCACAGCACTTGACACATCTTTACACCGAGAAAACCCATAAACAAGAAAATTGTAAGTTACTTCATTGAGCGGCAATTCTTCCTCTTGCAAATGATCTACCACTTTATTGACAAGCAAAGCATTCCCAGTTTGGAAAAGATAGAAAATCATAATATTGTGAATGGTGAGACCATGACACTCACTTTGTCCAAGCATGAGCTCCTTCAGACTCAACAAATGAAGAACCCTACCTTCCACACACATTAACCGCACCAAATTGCGGAAAGTTGAGAATGAAATGCTGAAACTGTTCCTCATCATGATACCAAGTAGCTCCCTCACTTTCTTTAAGTTGTTAATCTTACAATGACCCTGAACCAGAATATTGTAAACTTCAGCATCCGGATGTAGCCCCTTCAATACCATACTCTGTATTAGAGTGGTTGCTTCGCCAACTTTCCCTGTAATACAACAGCCTTCGAATAATGCACGATCAATGGTAAGCGGAGAATAAGATTTCTCTTTTAGACCAATCTCTTTCAAATAAATGGCTTTTTCATACCTACCAGCCCTACACAACTGAGGAATTAATAGGACTAAAACATCCGAACATGGCACCAAATTTCTAGCCAGCATATTGTCCAATATCGTAAAAGCTACATGAAACTTTCTCTCCTTACACAATCCCATTATAAGATACCTATAAGCCATACGATCGAGAATGCCACCACGCTGTTCAAGTTCTTCCAACAATACATGCGCAGTTCTTGTAAAACCTTGAATGGAAAGAATTTCTATGAACATATGACATACATCTAACCTTGAGTGAGGGAAGGATATAAGCATACTTTCAAGAAGCTGCACCATTTTTGTTATCATTTCTTTCTTGCAAAGGCATTCTATTAAAGCTTTACAATCTTGAAACCCTGGCAACCATCTGTCGTGTTGAGCAAAATCCCAACAAAGATGCAGCTCCTTCAAGTTTCCTCTCTTGCATAAACCTTTAATTACAGCACTATACGTCTCGTTATTGATTTTCAGATGCCTTTGGAACATTTCATTCAACATTCTCCACCCATCAGATGTCAATCCTTTCTTGATGTATGCTTGGACAATAAAATTTAGAATTTCTTCGTCTAGCTGATTTACCAAGTGACGCTTTTTATCCACAATATTGGCAATTTCCTTGATATGCGAAGGGGAAGCAGAGAGCCCTTTCAGCAAGGCAGAGAAGGTAGAAAAAGACAATTCTTGCCCCCATTGAACCATTTCATGAACCAACATCAACGCACTCTTAAAATTTCCAAGAGCACATTCGTTCATCATAAGTGAATTATAGTCGGGTACCAAGCAATCTTCTAGGATCTCAGTGACTCTCTTCTCATACTCACCCAAGTCTGTATCCAAATAAAGTCCATTTCCAAGACTATCATAAAACTCCGTTGTAGAAAACCCCACATCATTATCTCTCTTCAATCTCACAGCTAATGGGTCGAATCCTAAAATTGTAAATGCCTTCGATAGTGGATCCTCTACTGACGAGTTTTGAACCAATCCGTGGCCTGCCATATCAAAAACTACCCCTTTCGCTTCATCAAATTGTCTAGCTTTACAATAGCCTGCTAAGAGAATTCTGAAAGTCGATAGATTAGGTGTTGTCCCTCTATCCACCATCTCGTCAAAAATTTCCCCAGCATGATTCCACATATCCCCCATAAAGACCCCACTGATAAGAGCATTATAGGTATACTTATGGGGCTTTAGTTGTCTTGCCAACATATTTGACAAGTAAATGAAGGCATTTTTGAGTTTTCGTTCACGACAACTCCAGCCAATCATGATCCCAAAGGTTAACTCATCAGGACTGAAGCCTAAATGTTCTAATTCTCGCATATATAGTTCTGACCTTCCTGTCCCGAAACTGCTACATAGAGAATGCATAATCCTATTCCCAGCCAGAACATCAGGTGCACACTTGATTTCGGCATAGAAACTCAACAGATCATCAAAGTCCTTCTTCTCACAATAACCACAAGTAATTTCATACAGAACTGAGTTGCTAGGCCTGAGCTCAAAAGCCATAGCCTTCTTCACAATATTTCTTGCTTCCTGTATCTTTCCATCCCTGCAAAGCAATCCAATGATTTTCTCAACCGTACCCTCCTTCAAACCTCTCAAATCCGCACCCAATTCCACCATATCCCAACAAACTCGAAAAGCCAATTCGGTTTTCTTCATCTTAACTAAATGATCAAGAAAAGCATCATAACACGATAACGAAGGGACTAAATGCCGCCTCATTCGGTCGTACATCGAAATGGCCCTTTCTGATTCACCAGCATTAACATACCTTTCAATCAAATCACTGAAAACTTCATTACTACTCAATACAATTTCTTGGTTTTCCATTGTGGAAAGCAAGAATTCAACTTCTCTAAGCAACCCCACTCGTATAAGCATCGAGGCCATGACCACATACGACTCCGAAAAATGCTTAAAACCCTTACTCTGTCCACTAACCCATTTGAAAATCTCCCACAAAGACTCAACCTTTCTAACTTCAAACCCAACTCTCCCACACTGAAATCGAAAACCCAGTAATAATCCGAGCACATCTTCAGGTTTTAGCTCCGAAGCCCGCCTAATTCTACGAGTGTATTCGGGCACCACATCATAAATCTCCAAAAGAAGGTCTTTCAGAGAAGCATTGGCAAAGTCTCTGCTTTTGTTCTTGTCAAAAAATTGGGAACTTCTCGAAAACACAGACTGGGCAATTCCAGAGCAACAAACGGAAGATAAATCTATGTGGGTTTTGTTATCTGGGGTCGGCGGAGATGGCGGCGGTGAAGGGTTCGTGAGACATGAGAATTGGCGGTGAGTAGTGAGGAGTGAGAAGAAAGTGTGAAGAGATGGAACCTGTTTGATATAGGGCCTGTGAGGCGAGTGAGAATATAAATGTTGGAGTATCCCATCGCAGAGAGCGGCGGTGGCGGCGGTGGCGGCGGTGGCGGTGGTGGTTCTTCGTCTCATCTATGCATAGCATTGGCCCATAGTGTGGGAATTCTCAGTCCTCGTGAGCAGAGTTTATGAGAGGATGTTAGCGTTTGTGTGGAAGTCGGAACGACAAGAGGGTCCGTCGTTTTGTTTTCTAAGCCATTTATATTAGGGAAATTAGTTGTTATAGGACAAACCTTTTTTCAAAATAAGGAAATCAACACGGCCGACACAAATTTTGATACAAAAAATATTTACAATATATTTATACTATTTAAAACTTCACAAATGGACAACTTTCGATTCAATTTCATCCTCTAAATGCAAAATTCTAATTGTTGATCTTTTTTTTTTTGGTCAAAAAATTCTAATTGTTGATCATGTTGTTTTACGTGAATTATATATTATGCCATATGAGACATTTGCGTTTTGTGTTGATTGTATCAATGATGTTGATTGTCCTATTTTAGTAAAATGGATTTGTGATTGTCTTGTAAAGGACAAATTTTCATTCTATAAACTAGTATTGTATGCGACATCTCTCACATAAAAGACAACATTTGCACGTAGATCGTGCTTGAGCGTAACTCCTTTTCCCCGATATCATATATGCAAGAGAAAAAGATGGAGTAAACTTTTAGCAATCTTGCAAAAATAAGACTAAACGCATAAGCCGCTGGCAGTTTAAAATTCTGCATACCTCTCCCCACTCAAGTTCTGATTGCCACGGATGAGCCTGAAATTAATAGAAGAAAAAACGATAAATATTTCGCAATTCACATCGGCTTAAGCATAATTACTAAATTAATTATGATTAATTCGACTTAATTCCTGATACCGTATTCTAATCAGAAATTTGTATCTGTGATGAATTATGTTTTTCACAACCGTTTGATTGAATTCCTTCAATCCTCACCCTACATTTTTCGTAGCATTATAAGTTACATAGTATTAATGATTTTTTACAAAGAGAAGTGTGACATCACCATCCAAACCAAACGTAACATTTAAAAATTGGACTCAATTCTCAAAATATTGACAAATGAGGCAAACAAAATTTAATTATCAAATTATCGATTATCCACCTAAGGGTTTGACTTGTGGCACTCTTAGAGAACATCAAGGGGCAAGCATTGCCCTTGAGAATTGAGATGCAAGAGGCAACCATAAGTGTAGTTGACCTCAGTTTCTGTTGAACTCTAATCATCCCATCAAAAATTTCAGTTATATCAGCGTTGAAGTTCATCAAAAAGTGTACGTACGTATTCTCTCATTCCTCATAAGTTCTTAACAAAAAAAAGGGAAAATGGATCCGAAGTCGAGTGCTTTTGTGATTGGAATAGTTGGTGCTGCAGTGACTTTGTCTGCTTATTCTCAAACTCTTGTCTCTCCAACTCAGTGCATTGGAGTCGGCCTCTTTGTTCTCATGTTTGGGTTGCTGGTCAGGGAAGGTCCAATATCTCAATAGCTCACTCCATCACTCTGTATAAATTTCTTTCGCTTCCCTTTTCGTTTTTGTAATTGAAATTTGCTTGATATGCTTTATACAATTTTTTCTGGGAGATTTGTATGATCTAGAGCTTGTTTAATAGTAGTTATTTGGATTGGTGGGCTTTTGTTATATGTACTGTATGTTTTTTTTTCTATGTATTATGATGCAAATCAAGGATTATAAGTGCATATGGGAATACTTTCTTGAGAAATTAGTTGCGTCCAACAGATAGCTTTTGATGTTAGAAATGATGTTGACTGAAACTAAATAAATAAAATTGATCCGGTACAAATATCAAATGGTTAAAATTTGATATAAATATGGTGTTACGGAATAGTTAACTCCACTAGATTAAGTAAGTGGTTGAACTTTAACTAAATGCGTGTAAACGCACCCATACTAAATGTGGAGACTTTGGATCCCATTTTTTCATAGATTTATGAAATATATGGTATGTATACATATAACACGTTCATGTTATGAGAACAGGTAATCCAATCCCAGCTACCTCAAATAACATTGACCAGTTATCATAAGTTACCCGAGTCAAAACGATTGTGCAAAGTTTGCAACTTATCAAGGTTACATATATACAGTAGCTACATATATACATGAAAATGGCCAGTAAGAATAATGAAGCATCAACTTAGCAGACAAGGGCAGTTCCTTCAACTTGCTAGTCGTACTGTGCTAATCTGTGATATCCTACCTTGTGAAAATACAGACAGACATATTAGTTTGACAGTAAAGCTCAATAAGCTGTCTAACTTCTGTTCCATGTAGAAAGTTTCAAAACATTAAGCAGACAGCTTCAAGTAACCTTACATAAAATTAGATGTATCAAGCCGGCGCCTCACATCTGCAAAGTATGGAAAAAGATTGGATGAAAGAATAATGTTTTTCCTTAACTAATACAACCGATATTCTATACCGTAAGCTAATCTAATATCTAGAGAGGCAAATCTAAATTGGAACTCGAGTACATAATGTGGCTAATGCCCAAATCTGTAGATCAAGTAATAATGTTAAGTACATAAAGAAATAAACCAGATTTCCATAAAAATAGACCAACTAACCCTTCAAATTGAGGTCTATGGCATGAGAACATGCTCCCATGACTACAACTACCGTCACTGCATGCATGATTGTCGAGATCGTGGTTGCTATCGTCGTCATCATAAATCTAGCATGAGAAAAGGAGGCAAAAATGTAGCCAGAGACGACTTGCCGATCAACTCATTGTCACAAGATCATGTATCTTATCTATCATGCATATACGCATGAGATGACATCAACATACATGTACATCCCATATGTATATGCTATGCACATATACATATATACATATATAGATCTGCAAGATTAGGATTGATATACAAATATTGTATGGGAGCATTGTTGCCGGCAAGTCATCCTTGGCTGCACTGCATACCTCGTTCCCACATGCAAGACTTGAGATGAAAAATACCATATAAGTAGAATAATATGAAGTTCCAATATACAGGTGAAGAGTATGTGTTTGTTTGGCAGCAAAGAGAAAGAGGGCAGACTTTCCCGCAGGGCAACCAATCAAAGTAGAGTTTAACTGCATGAAAACTCAAGAAATGGAGGCTGAAGTTTAGGGTTTTTTCCCAAAGGAGAAAGACAACATTCCCGAGCAGAAAATGGAAACGAAACCCCTCTACTTATTTCAACAAGAAAACAAGCAAATTTCCCAAACAAGAAGCTGTTAGAAACAGGTAGAGAAGAAGAAGCCGATTGGACTACAAAGTCCGCTTGGCAGTGTTTGGACGAATAAGCTTTGAGCCAAGCATACATATAGAGCAAACCCTAGAACTCTACCGTCTGGTAATTGGCTCGTTGCACGTTTTAAGAAATTGGAAAAGCTGCTTTTTCTCTGTATCCAAACAGTCCTTGTATTAATGGTGTCAGATGTTGCACAGTAGTAGAGCAACCCTAGTATACTGTCCAATCCGCGTCTTTTGTCCAATAGGATTTGAGCAAGAAAACGAGTAATTTAGAGAGGGTTCTTGGATTTGGATGTGACTTTGCATGGGTGCATAATCCAAAGAACATCGAAGCCTAAAGATCCATCCCCATCACCCTTCATGGTGCATTATTTATCGGGATTTGATGTGCTTTTAAATTGGGAACAATATTTGGCTACTCAAAGATAAGTAGGAGCTCTTGCTCAAAATTCTTAGTGTTTTAATTACATAACTTTGTACTTGTCATTAAAACAGTTCATATTATGAATCACATTGTAAAAATCATCTATGCCAAAAATAAATTAAAACTAAGGTCGTTTAATCAATTTATTGTAGCAAATACATAGATGGTTCAAAATACTTTTACCAATACCGTTCATTTGTTTTCAAACAGTTTAATGACTAAACGGCCTTATTTTTAAGGGAGTTTTAACGAAACACTCCCAGTATTGTTCACTTTAACGAAAAAATGACATTTTTACTCTAAAAAATAACTCCTTATGCTATTCACTTACAACACATTTTGTCCTTTTGATTAAAACTCAGAGTTTTCAAGCTCTTTTCATTAGTTTTTCTTATTTTTAATTGATTTTTTGTTGAGACAATCTTTATAAATGATTTATAATTTAAACGGTTTTGATTATAAATACAAAGTTCTATAAATAGACAACGAATTATTTGGAGAAATTTTAAATGGAAATTCCTATTATAACCAAATATTGTTCTTAAATTAAGGGGTGTGATATCCACACACAGTGGCGAATCCAGGATTTCAACATTGGGTGGTCCTAATTGTAAAAGTTTCAAAAAAACTTAAACGAAAATGGCATTGAATTTTTTTACAATAAATTACTATTTGATGTTAGAGAGAAACATTCCAAGATCAGATTGTTTGATCTGATCAAAATAAAAAATCATATGAACTAACAAAGACATAATATATATAATCTACATTTATAACTTTCTAAAATGAGAAAAAAATCTACACTTACAAGGAGTGCAAAATGTGATTTTTAAAGTATAAATAAAAGTTCTCTATAAATTAACCAACAATGATCAAATTGTTATAAAAAAACAAAATCATAAACTACATCACAATAATCATATGAATATTTCCTCTAATACACATAAGACCAAAATCATAAAATTTATTTGAAATTCGATATTGTAATGAGGTGATGATGGAAAGATAGAGGTGGAATAATTGTGGTGGGGTTCCGGGGTAAGGTTTGTATTGGATGGGTGGATTTGAGGCTTTGTGCTAATTAAAAGGGGGAATTGCATGACAAGTAGTTAGGCCTCGGGTTTGTAGACGAAAAAGAGTTTTAATTTTTTGAATGGTCTGACTCAAAAGTCAAAACGGCACCGTTTAGGTCAGGAGAAACTTTTAATTGTGACGGGAATATAAGTAGTACACCACATGTTTTAATAAAATAAGTGGAAAATTTTATTTTTTAAGTTATTAACTTTTTAGCACACATATCATACAATTTGTGTAACAATATTAAACTTTCTTCTTCTTCGCTAAATTATGCTAGGTGGTGCCCGGCAAATTCATGGAGTTCCAAAACCAGCACGGGACTTGGCGTTCGAGTGGTCCTCAATGATCTTCACAGATGCTTCTCTAATCTTCCAGAGGGTCCTAGGACCACCCAGGTCCTATAATGGATCCGCCCTTGTACATAAATCTCATTTTACTTCTCACACATATTTTTAATTTTTAACCGTTGGATCGAATGAATTGAAGAAGATCAAAGGACAAAAATTATTAAAGAGTATGTGAGAAATAAAATAAGATGTATAGATAGCATCAGACCTGGCAATTTCTGACACGACCCGATAACCCGACACGACACGACACGAAATTAACAGGTGTTTGGGTCGACACGATAACGAATCGGGTCTTATCGGGTAACCCGATAAGCACCTGTTAAGATAACGGGTTGGGTCGGGTATACACGTGGGTAAACACGATACACGATAAGCAGAATATTATTTTTATAATTTTATAACCCTCAAAAAATACTGTAATAATTATATACATTAATTTTACAATTTTATACCCCTAAAAATTATAATAAATATATATATATTAAATTAACTATAAAATTTATAATAATTATATATACTATAATAATTATACCCCCAAAATATTAAGTCTATCTATACTAATTATATATATATATATATATATATATATATTAAATTTTATAAAAACTATAATAATTATTAATTAATAATTTAATATGCATGATCATGCATTGCATATTTGCATGATTTTGCATCCATTGAAATTTGATGCGTCAGGACTCATATGTGATTTGTTTCCATTCTCAAATTTCAATAATCAATTTCTTGCCATTGCCATTTGCCAACTTGCCGCCCTTTTTGAAAAAAAAAATGGAGGGAAAATGAAAATGTTAAGAAAAGTTGAAAATAAAACAAAAAAGTGAGGGAATTCAATTAGGGAAAGATGTTGGAGGGAAAAGTGAAAATGATAAGAAAAAATTGAAAAGGAAACAAAAAAGAGAGGGAAAAATGAAAATTAATAGAAGTGGTGAATCTAAGTATAAATAAACTCTAAGTGTTAGTCAATCTATCGTTTTACGAATTCTCCAAAACTAATTTCAACGATCCAAACCGTCAAAATTGTTTGTATATGCTTGGAGATCACATCAGCAAAAAATCACAAAAAAAAAACATTCAGAGATCAAGTAAACGGGACAAAGCTTTTCAACGGTTATAAATGAAAAATCACGATTTAACGGTTATTTTAACTCCGATTTTGATGATTTTTTATAACTACACTCCTTGACCCTATATGAATACAATGAATGAATTCGATATTCAATTTAAAATATTTACACAAGTGGATACCACAAAATCTTATGTTATACTTAATAAAAGTATAAATAAACTTTAAGTGTTAGTCAATCTATCGTTTTACGAATTCTCCAAAACTAATTTCAACGATCCAAACCGTCAAAATTGTTTGTATATGCTTGGAGATCACATCAGCAAAAAATCACAAAAAAAAAAACATTCAGAGATCAAGTAACGGGACAAAGCTTTTCAACGGTTATAAACGAAAAATCACGATTTAACGGTTATTTTAACTCCAATTTTGATGATTTTTTATAACTACACTCCTTGACCCTATATGAATACAATGAATGAATTCGATCTTCAATTTAAAATATTTACACAAGTGGATACCACAAAATCTTATGTTATACTTAATAAAAGTATAAATAAACTCTAAGTGTTAGTCAATCTATCGTTTTACGAATTCTCCAAAACTAATTTCAACGATCCAAACCGTCAAAATTGTTTGTATATGCTTGGAGATCACATCAGCAAAAAATCACAAAAAAAAAACATTCAGAGATCAAGTAACGGGACAAAGCTTTTCAACGGTTATAAACGAAAAATCACGATTAAACGGTTATTTTAACTCCGATTTTGATGATTTTTTATAACTACACTCCTTGACCCTATATGAATACAATGAATGAATTCGATCTTCAATTTAAAATATTTACACAAGTGGATACCACAAAATCTTATGTTATACTTAATAAAAGTATAAATAAACTCTAAGTGTTAGTCAATCTATCGTTTTACGAATTCTCCTAAACTAATATCAACGATCCAAACCGTCAAAATTGTTTGTATATGCTTGGAGATCACATCAGCAAAAAATCACAAAAAAAAAACATTCAGAGATCAAGTAACGGGACAAAGCTTTTCAACGGTTATAAACGAAAAATCACGATTTAACGGTTATTTTAACTCCGATTTTGATGATTTTTTATAACTACACTCCTTGACCCTATATGAATACAATGAATGAATTCGATCTTCAATTTAAAATATTTACACAAGTGGATACCACAAAATCTTATGTTATACTTAATAAAAGTATAAATAAACTCTAAGTGTTAGTCAATCTATCGTTTTACGAATTCTCCAAAACTAATTTCAACGATCCAAACCGTCAAAATTGTTTGTATATGCTTGGAGATCACATCAGCAAAAAATCACAAAAAAAAAACATTCAGAGATCAAGTAACGGGACAAAGCTTTTCAACGGTCATAAACGAAAAATCACGATTTAACGGTTATTTTAACTCCGATTTTGATGATTTTTTATAACTACACTCCTTGACCCTATATGAATACAATGAATGAATTTGATCTTCAATTTAAAATATTTACACAAGTGGATTATGTTATACTTAATAAAAGTATAAATAAATTCTAAGTGTTAGTCAATCTATCATTTTACGAATTCTCCAAGACTAATTTCAACGATCCAAACCGTCAAAATTGTTTGTATTTTCTTGGAGATCACATCAGCAAAAAATCACAAAAAAAAAACATTCAGAGATCAAGTAACGGGACAAAGCTTTTCAACGGTTATAAACGAAAAATCACGATTTAACGGTTATTTTAACTCCGATTTTGATGATTTTTTATAACTACACTCCTTGACCCTATATGAATACAATGAATGAATTTGATCTTCAATTTAAAATATTTACACAAGTGGATTATGTTATACTTAATAAAAGTATAAATAAATTCTAAGTGTTAGTCAATCTATCGTTTTACGAATTCTCCAAGACTAATTTCAACGATCCAAACCGTCAAAATTGTTTGTATTTGCTTGGAGATCACATCAGCAAAAAATCACAAAAAAAAAACATTCAGAGATCAAGTAACGGGACAAAGCTTTTCAACGGTTATAAACGAAAAATCACGATTTAACGGTTATTTTAACTCCGATTTTGATGATTTTTTATAACTACACTCCTTGACCCTATATGAATACAATGAATGAATTCGATCTTCAATTTAAAATATTTACACAAGTGGATACCACAAAATCTTATGTTATACTTAATAAAAGTATAAATAAACTCTAAGTGTTAGTCAATCTATCGTTTTACGAATTCTCCAAAACTAATTTCAACGATCCAAACCGTCAAAATTGTTTGTATATGCTTGGAGATCACATCAGCAAAAAATCACAAAAAAAAAAACATTCAGAGATCAAGTAACGGGACAAAGCTTTTCAACGGTTATAAACGAAAAATCACGATTTAACGGTTATTTTAACTCCGATTTTGATGATTTTTTATAACTACACTCCTTGACCCTATATGAATACAATGAATGAATTTGATCTTCAATTTAAAATATTTACACAAGTGGATTATGTTATACTTAATAAAAGTATAAATAAATTCTAAGTGTTAGTCAATCTATCGTTTTACGAATTCTCCAAAACTAATTTCAACGATCCAAACCGTCAAAATTGTTTGTATATGCTTGGAGATCACATCAGCAAAAAATCAAAAAAAAAAAACATTCAGAGATCAAGTAACGGGACAAAGCTTTTCAACGGTTATAAACGAAAAATCACGATTTAACGGTTATTTTAACTCCGATTTTGATGATTTTTTATAACTACACTCCTTGACCCTATATGAATACAATGAATGAATTCGATCTTCAATTTAAAATATTTACACAAGTGGATACCACAAAATCTTATGTTATACTTAATAAAAGTATAAATAAACTCTAAGTGTTAGTCAATCTTAAAAACAAAAACTCTTTATCCTTGCACATTTAATATTTGTAATAGATTAGTAGTGTATGTATTATTTTTTTTATTAGGCTTTCATTTTCGAGTGTAGATATAGTACTTGAACGAGAAATGTTTTAATGTTTTCAAGTAATATTTATGTCGCAATGTGTGGTATGTGCAAATTTTTTAAAAAAATATATATTTTTCTTAACGGGTCATAACGGGTCATAACGGGTCGGGTCACTTTACCCGTTGGGTAAAGTGACACGACCTGTTAAGGACCCGTTAAGATAACGGGTGTGACACGACACGACCCGTTAAGATAACAGGTGTTACACGAAAACGACACGAACACGACAGACACGACCCGTTTGCCAGGTCTAGATAGCATATTTCTAAATTAATTGGTATGGCTCTCTTCAGAACGTGTACGATCGATTAGGAATGGGTTGGTGAGGTGAGTTAATTTACTGCATTTGGGAATGCGCCGCATCCCAAGATTCCCAACAAAGTTTACGGGCTAGGGTTTTTCTTTCACCAATGATATGACACAACTTGATTTCGATTTATCACATGACATCGCATTGGTTTGAGCAGATGCCAACTTTGATTTAGATTTCATGCAAGTCCAAAGATATGTGTCAGAGATATCTATCAGAATCCAGATCCCGATATGAGGTCATTATCGTAAAACTAAAATTTGGTTTAATGTTCGTAATGTGCAATAAAGTAAGGAAAGGGATCCTGATTCCTTTCTCCTAATCCACACATTAAGAAATTTGTGTAGTTAAAATTTGATACAATAGTTACAAATAGGAATTAAATTTAAAAGTTACATTAACTTCAACCATTAAATTAATTTTCAATGGTACGGACATTCTAATTTTCCATAAAGTAAGAATTCAAATTTAAAATTTAACAAATTGGCTTAGAATTGAAATCAACACTCAAACATTATATTAGACCATCTTCAAATGAGATGTTAAATTATAAGTGGAATGTCATGTAATCAAATTTTAAGGTAGAAGCAAGTTTCAACCGATCTGTCAATCCTATGAGTTTTCAAATGTCCAATTTGAAATATGAGAACATCTTTAAAGAAAATGTCAAAATATCTAAATCAGCAATAACGGTAAAAAAAGACACCAACAATATTTTTCAACCCAAGCAGCCAAATCTGCCGTGGCATGACATGAAATAGCATCTCTCTCCCTTGCTGACAAATTTGACAGTAGCTTCAAATATTTTTTTAATTCTTTATTAAAGTTTTATCAAATCTCAACTCTCCTCTCACTGGAACCTAGAATCTCAGTCGCCGCTCATCCTTCTTCTTCCCTTACTTCAAAACATGTCAAAGTACCACGTAGGCCGTCAAATTCAAATTTTATGCTTAAAATTTGACATCTCCTTTGGAGATGCTCGAGAAAAGATGATGTCAAATAATTTTTAATTATTTTATTGTGTGAGTCCCGTTAATGCATCAATTATAGATTTTGAAATTTTATTTTAATTATTTCTTTTTAAAATAAATCTTACAAATATCATTTATAACAAAAAAATATATCGGTTGAAAAAAGAAAAAAATCTGACATTACCACATCAACCATCAAATTAACATTTCACATTTATCTTTTGATATCTCCATTAGAGATGCTCTTAGAGATCAAATTTAACTTGCATGAGCTCCATTTAAAAAAAAAAAAATTATAAATGCAATATTTAGGGAGAATGAATCAAACTTAGCATCTTAAGTGCATAAAGCAAATGTTATAAACCAATTGAATTACAAGCCCATTGTCGTGAATTACACCTGAAACGGAAATTTCAATCTCAATTTTAACTCAAGATCCATGAACTACACTTGAATGAAATTTATATTCGTGTTTTGACCTTCAAAAATGAGACGTGCCAAATAGTACAACATCTATATTATCTCCAACTTAACCACCTGTAGCACAAAAAGTGGGGTTTTATCCCTAAAGACCTCAGCACAACTGGAAGTTATACTATTCAATATAAGTTGTGACTCTTTTTGTAAGATGACCGACGTAAAACTGTTTGCTTTATTTAACACGAACCCTCCCGTTCATCCACCACTTTGGAGTAGCCATGTGTGGAGCTACATGGATCACATTTGTAAGTGACCCCACTAATTTAGGCCTAGATCTGAAAATACGCTCTGATACCATGCTAAATTTTAAGAGAGATTTGCCAAATGGTCCGACACCTATAGAGTTCCAACATAATCACACAAAACCCAATAAGAGTAAATTTCATCTCAAAAAGTCTCGAATTAGAAGTTGAACCATTTAACAATATGATGACCAATGTGAAACCTTTTACTTTATTCAACAATATTTAGACCCAAAAATAACATTTGAGTCCAAACTTTCCGCTAAATTGAAGCCGAGCTTTCTTCAGGCCATGTCATTGATATAGTTGATCAAACAAGTTTTTACTTTTGTTAAAAGTGACGTCTCAGCGTCACCGTTTATGTTCTGCAGATGACCACTAAACAAGATGAGGGTCATCACCTTACGTGCTCATCGGCATTCCTGTCAATTTTTATTTTGTGCAAGTAAAGTCGCCATCCAGCTCTCAGTCTAGTGGTACTTTCCGTCTAAAACATTGAAAGAGATCCAAAGTTTGCAATAAAAAACACCGAAAAGGCAATTTCTTGATTCTCTTCAGACATTTGTGATAAACACCCAAAAGGCAGAAAGCAGCAAAGGCTTCAAAACACATCACACCAACTCATAAACAAGAGAAAAACTGAACTACAAAAGCAGACGGGGCCGCGCCCCGACAAGTACACAACCCGCACACATCCCCTTCCCCCCAAAGAGAACAACAAAATGCAAAAGCTAGTCCCATCCAGTGCCACTAAGTACAAACAATATGCAATAAGTCGCCAATCAGATTATGTACTCAACCGACAGAGGATATATGCCTGCTTAAATCGTGTTTGCAACAAGCAATTCTTGTATCATGATCATGCCGACGGCATTCATTCATAGAACCTGCCAAATGCGTTGTACAAGAGAGATCACTTTTAACTATAGCTAGACAGTGACACGACAACCATGCGTAACATAATAAATCAACCTACCACTCAGAATCGTCAAGTTTCAACCCCACAACTTTCCGACTAGGCCTTCAAAACTTAGGTCTGAAGCTCCAGCATCCATCAAGTTGGGATGTAACATACAATTGAAAGAAACTCCAAACTTACCTGAACATGAACATGAACAAAACTGCCAGCAGCAGAACTTGATAGGAACCTTGCACTTAAATTTTGTGTTCAACCAAAAATTTCCCAGGACGGCAAGTTTTTCGTTGCATGGCATTCAATTTATAAAAATGCAGGCAGGTGTAATTAAAGCTCAAACACAAACGCGAACACCACCAAGCACACAGCTTAAGAAATAGTAGCTACTCTAGAAACAGATCCCTCGAGTCTACTCCAATTCCACTACCCAAGTCATGTTGACATTGAGCTTCAATTACACATCCTCCTCACTTTTAAAGCAGAACTAGTAGACCTCAAAAACAGTTGTGTAGATGGATTTCACAACAGATATCGTAAACCAAAAATGTAATATGAAATGATGGAGAAGTGAAATCATAAATGCGTGCAGTCAGATGATACAACAATATGCTACATCACAAAGTAACTGGTTAAGTTTTCATGATCCACAACATATAAATTCAAACAACAAAGTAATCAAACTACACAGCTGAGAAAACACAAATACAGAGGCAACATTGAAGTAACATGGCTTCATAATGTCAAAGTGTAACAGGAAAAACAGCAACATGGGCAGGCAAGCTGGTATATGGGTTCTAGGGAAGCTTGGTAATTTTGGTTTCTTGGACTTTTTAAGTAGATTCGTCAAGGTGGGCCATGACTATGTCATATGCTGGTTCGTCTTCTGGTTTAGGCAGACAGTAGGCTGGCTTCAGGCTTCATAGAACTCAGCTGTTTCGATGGGATGGGAAAGGCAAAAGAGGGAAAACAAGAGCATCAGAATTTTATATACAGGGAGATTGGAGAGGTTACGATTATCAAAAAACTGGCCAAAAGGGTAATGCCAGTTATAATAACAGACATGAAAATCTCCAAAGACAATCATAGTCTACCTGATGGTACCATCATTAAACATAGTTTCTCCTCCGAGAAACAGGGTTCTGGCTAGATAACCTGATATCATAAGCTTCAAATCAGGATTAATGCGTTTCGAGACTGGTATTCGTGGGAAAAAGAAACAGGTTACTTATTTAATAAACCCAACATTAGAAGCCTACTGCACTCATGAACAAAAGCCGGATGACTCCATTCAGAGATATACTGTCTAAAATTCGTTAGGTGCTACTACGAAGTTCCAGAATTCATATTTTATGGATATCCAACTAGAGGTGTTCTACTGATGGTGAAGTTGTCACCTAACATTAGGGATAAATCTAGCTACTTGATAAACACTCGCAGGAAAGAGCAAAAGAACACAAAATAAAAGGGAGGCGGGGAGCTGAAATTAAGAAGAGGCAATCCAACTAAGAAAGGACGATGAAAGAAAAGTTTTACCCAGAACTACCACTCCGCCCAGAAGAATAACTTCCATAGGCTCCGTAAGCGCTGCCGCTACCACCAATCTACATATGATACGAAGAAAAAGTGTGAAGGAACAAATGAAGATATTGGAGGTTGCACAAAAAGGGTAAATAACAAAATCAACTGCACTAAATAAAGAATCTATGAAAGATGGCACTAAGTAAAGAAGCAAACCTTCGTAAAGTGATAACAAGTCACCTTAACTCTTAGAAGAAAAGTCAAAAACTATAAAAAGATACCTGTGAACCACCATAACTTCCGTAACTGTCATTAGCTGCAAAATCACTTGAGCCACCATAGCCAGCAGAAAATGAATGCCCGCGGCCATGTCTTCTACCATCCCTACTATCATAATTTGGACCATCTGGACCATCAGCTGACACAGGAAGATAAGGCAGAACTGGCAGGAATCCTGACATTCCACCTTCCCGGTCGAAAAGGTTTGCCCTTAATCTGGTAACTACTTGTATAAGAGCATCCTTAGCAATATCAAGGTCTCCAGAAATCTGTAAAATGAAACCCAAAATTGTCAATATTCATACTAGCTTAATCTAGAAAATCTCTAAATGCATTATCAAAAAGAAAAAAAATTCAAGATGACACAAGAAAATACAATAGTCTGGCACAGGACCGGGAGAAAGACTTTACCTGCACCATTTCATCATCTTCAGATGCAATTTTGGGAAGATTTTCCTTGGAAAGTATGCGAATATTAGCTTTGGTAAGTCTCCTCATCTCAGTTACAATAGCTCCACCTTTCCCAATTAGGCAGCCAATTCGTGAGGTTGGAACAAGTAGGCGGGTTGTGAATGAGACAATTCCTGAATCTCTTTCTACCTTTTCACTGCATCTGGGTTGCAAACGCACTGCTGCTTCTATAGTTCCTGAGAATGTGTCTTCAAAGAACTGAAATGGTACATGTTAAAAAAAAACAATGATGTAATATCCTTCAACGATACATCTGCATGCAAAAAACAAATGGAGTAGTAATTCACCTCTTTTGCTGATACAGTAATTAGGCAATCATCTCCTTCAGTAGCTGAACTATCAACTTTAATGACAGCCCCAGAATCCTGTCTAATTTGGTTAATTATGGTACCACCCTTTCCAATCACACCTCCAATATTTGCAGTTGGACAAACCAAGCGAAGAGAAAATTCTTTTGAGGATGCTTCATCTCTTGGAGCCGAGTACAAGGAGCGTGACCAGTCTCCAACATCACTTTTGTAACCCCCTCCATAAGGACCCATCATTGGAGCAATTCCCATCAGTGGGGGGCCACCAGATGGACCCATGAGTGAACCACCAGAATACATAGGCACCGAAGAAGTAAGCAAATGCTGAGATCGTGATGGGTTATCATGTAGGCGAGATGCAATTTGAAAAAGAGCCTTCTTAACAAGGGGAGCTTCCCCAGATATCTGAATCCATGATCAAGAACTTAATAAGCAATATCCAAGTCCCCACAAAACAAATAACTTGCACAAAGTGACTCCAAAGAAAAATTCCCAACAACTGCACGTCTCACAATCTAATATAGTATGTTCCATCGAAATCTCTAAACAGATAAGAACATGCAAAGCACTACTCTCTTCAGCTAAAAGATGTCAAAATGCTACCAAGAAATTTACCCATTACAGATCAAATCACAAATTTAAGACATATCCATACGCAAGAAAATGGCAAAGCTCAAAAATTCATTTAAAAGTTCAAAATTTCATTCAATCTACCTGCACAAGCTCATCAGAGTTCAAAGCACAAGAAGGCAAATGGTCTTCCTTGAGAATCCGAATCTGCGCACCGGTTTCACTTCGAATGTTCTGAACAATCTGCCCTCCTTTCCCGATAATGCAACCAATCTGATCAGACGGCACAAGAAGCCGCGCAGTCACATGGTGCCCCCCGCCGCCACTACCGTCCACTTCCTCGTCATTATTATTATGCGTGTCCTCAGCAATCACCCTATCATGGACCTTGAACAGAGCGTCCTGAGCCGGAGCCACATACGTTCCACCATCTTCGAACCCATTCGTCTCATCGCTCGCACTGTAAATAGTAACCACTCGCTCTTCGCTGCCCGGCACCGTCTCGCCGATTCGAATCTTGGACTTTGTGTCCACCCTCAGCTGCTTCACAATCTCTCCTCCTCTCCCAATTATGCTCCCAATCTTCTTCACCGGGCACAAGTAACGGTAAACGGTGTCCTCCGCATCGATGATGAATTGCTCTCTTTCTTCGCCGGAATTTCTCCTTTTGTTTCCTCCTCCGCCGCCGTCGGCGTACTCCGACTGCGAATGCGAACGTTTTCCGTAACTACTCCTCTGACCTGCCATCGCTATCTGTTTCCCAATCATTCGATTGAAACAAAATCAGTGCGAAATCCGTTTAAAATATAATTTACAACCAAAATTGGTACACAGCAACCCTAAATTGGAGAAGAAAATCGAGTACCTTTAGAACGGAGAGAGATGCCGATCGAACTACCAGATTCTGCTGCCTCTGCGTTTTGAAATCTTAGATTCAGATTTCTAGGGTTTTGACCGCCCTGCTCTTCTTTTTTAAGACCCTAAAGCTTGTGAGGAGAATAAAATTATAAAACTAAGATACTTCCCCGATTAAATGTTACGTATCATTTAATGACAGAGAGTTTTAAAGAAAAGTTTATGTTATTGTTTATTTTAATCAAAAATCATATTTTTACATTAAAAAGTTAATTATGATACTATTTACTTTATCTTTTATTTTGTCATTATAGTTAAAACTCAAAGTTTTCAAGATATTTTCATTAGTTTTCCTTTAATGATATTTGTTAGGGTAAATATTAGTTTACAGTTTCGTGATTTTTAACATTTGATACATGAAGTTTTTTTCGTCTCAGAGTCATATCTAAAGCGTTAATTTTGGAACAGTCTTATTAGTCTGGCTGTTAAATTAGCCGTTAAATAATTAATGGGTGCCACGTGTCAATATGGGGCCACGTAAATATTAAAAAAAATTAAAAAATTAAAAACTTTAAAACTTAAAAAAATAATAATAATAAATTAAATTAAATTTGGGCGACCTCACCCCTCCTGCACCTATCCTCCCTTCTTTTATCTCCCTTCTTTTCCTCTGTCTCTCGCCCTTTTTGAAAACCAAAACCCTAAATCAAAATCCAAAACTTCCGAATTTGATTCAACAGAGATATGGCGTGCGAGCAACGGCGAGTGACGACGTTCGACAGAGATGGCGCTGACAGCTCTGATCTAGAAGAAGAGGTGGTTGTGGGTGAATGCACACCCACCCATTCCCCTCTGTAGAAAAATCTGAGAGCACCCTCCCTTCTCTCCAATTTCTTGGTGCACGACGACAGTCGTTTAATGAGTCGAACACGACAAATCGGAAACCTGAGGAACCTGGAACCAGATATGTGGGTACAGGTAATGGTTTGGAGCCGAATAAACCAGTTGAACTAGCCGGTGGGGAGATCATGTCAGGCGAGCAGTCAAGTAATCTGGTGATGAAGGATTCGTGTAACGGAAGTTCCGATTCAGTGGCGAAAGAAGCGCGGGGTATGGAGTCGAAGAAGGGGAACTCAGGCGAGTTGAGGGAATCGATGACCGAGTCAAAAGGAGAGGAAGAAGGGATGAAGGAGAGTTGTGAAAGGTGTAGAGGTTGGGTGGTGCTCTCGGGGAGAAGTGAAGGAGAATGAAGGGAGGGTTGAGGAAGAAGACAACTTTTTTTTTTTTTTTAATGCTTAATTTTTAATTTTTAATATCCACGTGGGACCTTATTGACATATGGCGCTTAGTCATTGTTCACGTGGGCGTCATGTCATTAGTTAACGGAAAACTTAACAGTTTGACTAACGGATGTATGAGACTGTTCCAAAATTTACACTTTAGGTATGACTCTAGGATGAAAAAATTTTGATGTACTAAATGTTGAAAATCACAAAACATGAGGGTAGTAAACAGTCTTTTACCCTATTTGTAATGCATTCTCGCATCATTTGATTATATGTATTATTGAAGAAATTTCTTTTTAATACGGGTGTGACTTCAATACTAATTATCATTTGCATATAACGAAATATATTGCTAGACCAATAATTAGCGAATATAAAGTACAAAACTAAGCTTGCATATCAAATTAAAGCATAGTTTGTAAAGAATGTTATCACATGATCACATGCTACCACATTTTATGTGATTGTGTACCTTTTAAATATGTATGTAATTTAATACTCATTTTTTTAATGTAGATAATATCGTTTGTTTAAAAAAAAAAAAAAAAATCATTTTGTTTTAGTTTCCTAGGAAATTAATATCCACTCGATATAAACAACCTACGCACATATTTATGAGTAGTTAGTGATTCAATTCCGCTTATTGTTTCGACACGGTGAAAATGCTAGACGTTTGCTTATTTCTCCTTCGACCAAAATAAAAGATATCTCAGCTCAACTAACTATTGAGTTGGTGTAACACTCAACAACATAGGGCATTTGGTAGCTCGAATTGCACTGACTATTTCAATCGTATAGGATAAATAGTCATCGGATAGTACTGACTAATTAATCGGACGTTTGGTGCAATATCGGACTAAGACCACATTATTTATACAGTGTTTGGTATACAACATTTCTTAAATACAGTTTCAGCAATATACATATGAATTTAAGCAGAATTCCAAAAAAATTACAAAAAGTTATGGAAAAATCCAACTTTAGAATCCTTGTAAAATTCACACACAGATCAATCAAAAACAAAAATCCCAAAAATAAATATTTTTAATGGTTGGAGCCCAGATCGTCTTTCTCGTCTTCGTCCTTCTCGTCAAAGCCCAAAAATCAACCATAATCGGGGAAAGTCAAACTCCCTTCCTCGGCTTTGTCCTTGCCGGCAAAGCCCATATGCAAATTGCTAACCTTCTCCTCGTCGGAGCCCAGATCGGAAGAATTTGAATCATTGTCTTCCTCTTTCAACCCATGGCAAATACGATTAAAATTGTTCTTGTTAGAGATTGAAGGCGAACGTAGGAGGTGGGAGGGGTGTGTGTGTAAAGGAGAAGGGAGGAACAAAGAGAGAAAAAGAAGAAGATGATGGAGACGAACCCATACGAGGGATTAGAAACCAGACAGCAATAACAGATGTTGAAGTTAGCGAGGAGAAGCATCAGCTCAAGGGCAGTGACATAGTGATCCCTAATCCAAAACCCAACAAGGGCAAAAGTCGTGGACTTGATTGAGAAGCCAATTGTGAAGTGGATGTACGACTGTATTCAGCTTCACCACTGCCTCGCCGGCAACTTTGCTCCGATGGTTGATGAAACTCCTCCCACCACCAACCTCCATGTCATCGACCATCTTCCTGTAACTTTGTTTCTCTCTCTCTCAGTGTCTCTCTCTTTATCTCTCTTAATTGAGAGCGAGCAAAAGATGTGAGAGTGGAATGAGAGCACTACTAGTGAGGGGTAGAGTGAGCGAGATGATCAACCAGACTAATAATACAGAGGTTTTCTACGAGATAAATAATAGGGTGTGAGGGGTATAAAATAAGTGGGCACGGATTAAATAATCCGATGCTTATTTCATACGAAGCTCACCAAACACACATTTCGTATTATTAATACTATCTGATAGTACTATACGGTATGCCAAACAAGACCTAGGAGCCCCTCTTTTTAGTTCTCAAGTATCATTATCAATTTATATTCTTTAAATTATGTAATAAAAAAATTAATTCAAGATGAGAATTAAAGGATAAATAACAATAATTATCTCCCAAACCATATAAACATTTACTTTTCTCTCACAAAATCTAAACATTTACTTTCTAAGAAAGAGAAAGTATCTTGCTACCAGTTATTTTAATTTAAAAAAAAAAAACACTTGATAATTTAATAATTAACAATCATACCATATAATTCATAAAATATAATTTAAATAAATAGTAACGTGGCGTTACCTAACAAAAAAACCCCCTCCACCAAACAAAAACGGCGTTCACGAGGACATGACGCGCGTCGCAGACAGATTTACCCCCGTCTGTTATCGATAAAAATCCTCCCACCTGACGACCCGAGTTCCCACCCAATCCGACCCAAACCCACAATTTTCACGGTCAAATCTCCCACACTTTCTCGACGCCCAATCACCCCAATCGCTCTCTATCTCTCTCCAAACCCTAACCCCCAATCCAACTTGGCCCACCCGTTCTATGCCCTATGTCGACATCGGGTACGCCGCAGTTCCGGTACACGCAGACGCCGTCGAAGGTGCTCCACCTCCGCAACCTACCGTGGGAGTGCGCCGAGGAGGAGCTCATCGAGCTCTGCAAACCTTTCGGCAAGATCGTCAACACCAAGTGTAATGTCGGCGCCAATCGCAATCAGGCCTTCGTCGAATTCGTATGCTCCTTCTCACCATTCTCCGTTCTGATTTCAGTATTGTATTTTCTTTATTAATAAATTCATTAAATTTTCCAGATTTTATGATATTTAGCTTTGGAATTTTCAGTTAGCTGCGTAATTTGTGTGAGTATACTTATTTCTTGTAAAGATTTAATACAAGCCATTAAATTTGTTATAAATTCACTAAAAATTTCCAAAATTTATGATATATGGCTTCAGGGTTATCCAGTTAGCTGCTTAATATGTATGAATATTCTTATTTCTTGCAAGGATTTTATGGTATATCTTTCGCATCGCTCAATGTTTATATGGTGATGAATGTGATTATCAATTTTGCAGGCAGACCTAAACCAGGCCATAAATATGGTTTCGTATTATGCTTCATCCTCGGAGCCTGCGCAGGTCCGTGGTAAAACCGTTTACATTCAGTATTCAAATAGACATGAAATTGTCAACAACAAAAGTCCGGGAGACGTACCCGGAAATGTCTTGTTGGTAACCATTGAGGGTGTTGAAGCCGGCGATGTGAGCATTGATGTTATTCACTTGGTAAGTGTATTTTGGCCAACATTTGGGCATATCTTATAATATATTGCAAAACCTTGTTTCAACCTGCCTGTTACATGTCTAGAGATCATGAAATGCTGAGTTGTTTTCTAAGTCACGGGTTTCTGGATAAACATTTACATTTAATTTACGTAAAGCAGATTTTACTTTTGCCCCTTTTATTGAAATCAGTTGAATCACAGATGGTTATGCCTCTTATTTAAATTCTTTTGTTGGAAGCAGTTTGGAATTATTATCATGTACGTCATACTCCTTTCTAAGGTCACGCATATATGCACAGGTGTCATTCTGCACTTATAACTCATCTGTTTGGAATTTTTTTGCTGCCCATAGTATTTTCATCATGGAGGGTTTCTGCTGTTGTCTTGTTTCCGGTTAGTATCAATGTAATACGTGTATGATGAGCTGAACCAATTTTCAGGTGTTCTCTGCTTTTGGCTTTGTTCACAAGATTGCTACTTTTGAAAAAGCAGCGGGCTTCCAGGTTTGTATTGGATGATCTTTCTTAGTATTGCATATGACTTGTAATCGAGATGCTTCGTGCTTCATTCTTACTCTCTCATTTTAATTTTGCAGGCATTGATTCAGTTCAGTGACGCTGGCACTGCATCTATGGCAAGGAATGCGTTGGATGGAAGAAGCATACCCAGGCAAGCAATCTCCATATGCTCCCTCCTCCCACCATCATTTTTCTCATAGAGATCAGTACATCTGGAATAGTGTGTATTGTTGCTAATTTTGGCATGTAATGCTTTGCATTCAGGTACTTGCTTCCAGAGCATGTCGGTTCCTGCCACTTACGTATTTCTTATTCGGCACACACTGATCTGAACATCAAGTTCCAGTCTCACCGAAGCAGGTAAGAAACAGAACCAACAGGCCAATAATCTTTCTTTTTTTCTTGCTGGTTTCATTTTTCTGTCTCCGATTGTGTCTATTTCTACACTCTTTAGTTGATTTTATTGCGTGTTAAATCAAATGCTAATTGGTGTGTGTGCCTTTTGTCATCTAGGGATTAGTGAAGCCTGGTAGCCAGAACACAGATATGTTGTCATGTCCATTTAGTAATTCCTTGATCTTACATATTGGCCTTTATGTATTTGTTAATTTCATTGTAGTTAGTGTTGCTCATTTAATATTGTCGGAAATGTTCTCGTCTGCCTTGATCTTACACTGTCACACTCTACATTTTTCTGTTTTCTTTGCCAACACATTTTTCTTGTTGGGATGGCTTCTTGTCAGTGTCTTGTATTTGCAACATACTCCTCTTTATACTAAATGATTGCTTCGCATTCTACAATTAGAAAGTATCTGTAATGTATTTTAGAGAACCCAAATTGTCTACTAATGAGAATTAAATACTGACTTAATCGTTCCAGTATTTAATGAATTTAATAGTATATCTAAAAGTTGAGGACAACAAGGTGATTAACAACACTGCCACTGATCATCAAACTTCACTGAACATCATCTTTCTAGCTTTTTTGGCTGTCTTATTATGGTGTTAATGCCTTGCCTTTATCATTTAATCATGGCCATTCTTAATAAGCATTCTTCAATTCGATATCTATCTTTTTTTATTTTTTTGTAAAACGATATCTACCTTTTTGTTTGGGCTTCAAATTGGCTTTACGGACTTGTTTCTACTCTGAGGCAGTTTTTTACACTCTCACATCAGTTCACGCATGTAGTTTTGGCTTAATTTGTATGATTTTTGTTGCATTGATCCTGTAGGGACTATACAAATCCGCTCCTTCCTGTAAATCCTACTGCAATAGAGGGAATTATGCAGGTATCTTCTTGCTTTTAGAATATTTACTTGAACACATATTATGTAGTATTGGATATTACCACCGAAGCCCAACATTGCTCTAATTTGCTGCTGTCTCCAGCCTACTGTAGGCCCTGATGGAAAGAAGAAAGAGCTGGAGAGTAACGTGCTTCTCGCTTCAATTGAAAATATGCAGTATGCTGTCACAGTGGATGTTATTCACACGGTTAGGGTTTTCACCTTTCATGTATTTTTAAGTGCTCAATTTACTAAGAGGAGTTGTAGATATCATGATCCTTTCTTGTATGCTACAGGTGTTCTCTGCGTTTGGCACTGTCCAAAAAATTGCTATATTTGAGAAGAATGGTCAGACACAAGCATTAGTTCAATACCCTGGTATGTCCTCTTTCAATACGACTCTTTGATTTGTCACTGATCTTTGAGAATTCGGCTGTGGCTAACTTTTGAGTTGTTATTTTCAGATCTCAATACAGCAGCAGTTGCCAGAGAAGCTCTAGAGGGACATTGCATATATGATGGTGGCTATTGTAAGCTTCATCTATCATACTCTCGTCATACTGATCTCAATGTAAAGGTATAAATGTGAGTTTTTGAGTTAAACTGTTCATGAGAATAAAAATAAGGAAATTGTAAAGACATCCTTAGAAGAAAAAGCGGATTTGTTCTTGGTCGAAAAACGATTTGGTCCTTAAATGTATGCTTCTTGACACTTACTTTTCCATCTGATTATCTCAATGCATTCCCAAAATATCTTTCCTGAGATTTTGATTGCTTGTATTTATTCTTACTTGCAGGCGTATAGCGACAAAAGTAGAGACTATACGATCCCAGATGCTAGTTTACTTGCGGCGCAACAAGTTTCTGGTTACCCTCGTCCTCCTCCTGGTGCTTGGCAGAATCCTCAAGCTGCTCCAATTTACCATGGCAATGAGTACAGTGGTGCAGCTTCTGTGCAGGCCCAAGCTCCTCCAGGTCCTCCAGGACAACCCTCATCATGGGATCCAGCCATGCAGGCAGGCAGATCAACGTTTGTTTCAGCTCCTAGCACCTTTCCCGGTCAAACATACCAGGCATCATCTGGTCCTGTATATTACTCTGCAGCAATGCCAGCGGGTTCTTCGCCTCTCCAATCAGGTCCAACTGTTTCAGGTATCGTTTCTAGGGGAATGTCTCAACCAGGGATTCCACCCAATGTGCGACCCGGTGGTGGTGCTTCATCTCCAGGGGTTCGGCCTCCTGGTGCCTCACCATCGTACTACGGCCAATAGGATGTAGTGTTTTGTTTTCTATAAACGAATGCTGGGTATTACCAGGCTCATCTTTTGTGCTTTTTTTATCGTTGGGAATGTCTCCAACGCCAAATTCGATTTGCAGTGTGAAACTCAGCACTGCCCTGCTTTGATTGGAACCTGTTCTTGTGGTTTTAGTTTGAATAGCCCATATATATTATGTTGTTTCTGTATTACATTTTTGTGTGTATCCACACCTTCAATTTGAAGTCCCGGTAACCTGAGAACGGTTTCAATATGCTTAACAAAAATTCGATGACCCGTTAACTTATTCTTGGGATTCTGCTGCGACGGTTTTCTTGGTGAATCATGCATTGTCGTGTGTTTAATCTTCAGCATGATGGTGCACGATTTGTTTGGACCGCAACGCTGACAGCCACTGCTGCTGTGGGCAGGTAGCATACGACTTTCACGATTTCCACGAAGCCTATGGAGAATTCAACCAACCAAGTAAATTCCAAAAGCCTGTAATGTAAGGTCAATTTCTGGGTCGGCCTACTTCATTTAAAACAAGAGAGTTGTGCAGGCTTGTGGTTCAACACAACACGAACAACTTTCTCGCAGTACCAGTGGGGCATGTGGGTCCGCACCTAAAGTTGATCAAACTCCGTGATCAAACCGGATGGCGGAGAAAAACTTTAAGTACAACCGAGCGTCTATTCCTTGTGCCCATCTTTCTTCGAGCGAGGATCATAAAGTAACGTACACTGATTGCGCCTAAGATTTTGCCTCGATGGTGACTGGAGAGCTCGAGAGCTGTCGGATCTCAAACATCCCAATGTGAACCTGTCTCAATATAATCTAGTTGAAAAGTCAACAAGATTGAACTCTTTGCTCAAATTCTAATGCTGCAAAACATCCTAGTTAAACATGTATCAGAAAGGCAGATATTAGCGTTAAGTATATCACCACATGAGTACACTTGCTATACAATAATGACGTTATTCAAAGAATCTGTCTTGTAACTGGTTGTATATCGTTTTGTGCCTAAATTTTCGAAACGATTAGCTTCGATCTTACCGTTGTTTTTTCGTTGGTTGTAATTTTTGTTAGTCTTGCCATTAATCAAAAATCGAAGTTTGTGATCTTCATGCATGGAAGTCATTTTCTTTCGTTGCATTTTTAAGGAGAGGTAGGAAAAGAGAACACATGTGCCTTTGTTTATGTCGGCAGTAGATGTTTATCATCTCAGGAACATGGCAAATCTTTACTTAATAGTTAATACTTCTGTAGAGTTACTAGTAATTAGTATATTGCAAATTGTAAATCCCCATTGATGGTTAAGTATTACGGGAGTGATTTTTACGATTCCATTTTTATCTTCTGCACTCTTTCTTTTTATTTTGTTCATTAATTCTCATCGATTATCTAATCCATTAGCTAGAAACGGAAGATGAAGATGTAGAAAGTGAAAATGAAGCACATAAATCGCTACCATAGTATTATAAATGTTTAATTAATCAGTAGTGAAAAGTTTTAAGAATAAGTCATACATCAAAGGAAAGACCCACATCTTTAAAATTGTACGTACCACTTAAGCATCCAGATGCTGTCAATTAGTTGGTTTGTCCTTGCAATTTCATACAAGGTCTACCAAAATCAACTCAAATAATTAAGAAAAGTTCTTTCACATATATACATATGTGACATTCTGGTCATGTTAATTTACTATGCAGCATTGGCTAAAAATATGGTTCCTCCATGTGGGTTGGTGATGTTGTACCACATGCCAAGTTAAAAGTTCACTAGAAATCTATTATCAAAAGTTAACTAAATATTCAAAATGGTTTCTAGGATTGTAATAATTCTTCAATTTAGTTTCTGAGATTTAAAATTGATAGAAGTGATTTATGTGATTGTCCAATGTCAATCATTTTGGTCCTATAAAAAATCTCCGTTAAATTGAATAAACCACCAGTTTAATTGGAGGGACTGATTTGATAAGAATACCATCAATTTGACGGAGTTTTTCATAGAATTACCAAAATGATTGATGGTGTACAATCTCAGGTACCATTTTTATCGATTTTCAATCAAGGACCAAAGTGAGGAGATATGACAATCTCAGAGACTATTTTGGCTAAAAAAACCTTCTTTTTTTTTTTTTTAATTTTTTTTTTTAAAATCAATTGGGAGGGGAGACCGAACTTAGAAAGCTTTGAACATTAGAAAGAGAAAGTAGACCGAGAACTATATATATAGTTGGTTAAAAGTCATACCCTTGTTATGGTCACAATAAACTTGAGCATGATCAAGAAATTGACTAATGACGTGTTTACTTATTAGTAACGACGAAGTAAGAAATTGAAAACTTAGTAATAACGGGAAGTAAAGAATGAGAATCAGGTCAATTATCTCATTGTAAATCCAATTCTTAGAACTAACAAAACATATAAATAAGAAGCTCCAAATTAGTAGTGTGGTAATTTACCTTTTTGGTGATGTAAATGAAGGACAATGAAGGAGATAGAACATACATGTTTTGCGTTTATTACTCGATTTCACCTAGGCAATCCATATCTCATATGCCCGGTCGGAGGTATACACAATATTAATTAACTGGAGCCACGAACTTTCTGGATATATTTAGCTGTGCATTGGAGATTTGGAGGTTAATATCTAACTATGATATGGTCTAATATAGTCTAACGGTTTCTGGTCGAACTTGATTATACATTATACTACTCTTTGTTTTTGTTGATATACATACCGTTAAATTAGCATGTATAATCTAACTTAATGGCTTAATTTAGGAGTGTAATCTAGGGTCTGATGCACATACTTGTGCTATTAATGGAGAAGTGTAATCTTACCATTCAGAAAATGTATATACATCAGTATCTGTAATTCTGTTGTTCATGTGTCACGTGAGGTGAAAGATATACACATCGTGACATGCAAATTAGGGTTTGTCTCTTTCTCTTTGTGCAACATCATGTGTTTAATGTATTAACTGTTATGTGAGAAGAGATAGACGTTTATGTACAACACTTGATGGTAGGGTTTCGATCGTGTTGCTGCACATGCATATGTATTACACGTTACGTCACATTCAATAGGTATTTGTCAAATTAATGATGGAGAATTGCCATCACATGGCGTTTGAAACGCAAATGCATGTGATCGAGAAGTATATATGCACGGATAACGGAAGCATGCACCATATGCATCAAACCCTAGCAACAATTTATTGTCCATATCATCATCAGTCGCAAATATTGGCCATTGATTTCAGCGGTTTGTGAGTTCAGTTATGGTGAAAATGATGCGTACTAACACAGTAACACTTGGGGTTGGGTGATTGATTAGGCCACTGTCTGGTAGGCTTAGCTTAATTTGCAAAACTGTACAACATGGCTCAGAAAGCAAGTGTCCAAATATCCAGAAAAGCAAGCTCCTCATATAATATATATATATATATATATATATATATATATATCTGTGTGTGTGTGTGTGTGTGTGATGCAGAGTGAGTGAATGAGTGGTGCAGACATACGCTAACATCTGTCTTCCGACATGTGCAATTGGTGAAAGCCTTGGGCTCTGCCTTGTTGACCATGAAGACCAATCTAAACAACTTCCAATCACACAGTTTACACTAATAAAAGAATAGCTTCAGTTGATTTTTACTAGGGAATGAGCACAAATAGGACTGAAGGTACACTAAACAAAGGATAAAAGAGCACTAAATCTTGAAATTTATATACGATTTATTGTTTGTTTAGTGTATATACTGCAGACTTACATATAATAAGTCATTGCCAATTCGATCTATGCATATTAAACCCTAATTCTTTGTTTTGGAACAATTAGCGTTATGATATATATTATCTAATGATAATAAGGTCGTTGGTGTAGATCGATCACTGAGACGAGAAAACTGAAAGCATTAAGGCCCACAAAATTTCTTGCAAAGATCCTCTGTTTTCACCTCGACTAGACAAGGTTTCTATTCTTTATGAACTTGACATCAAATCCAGGTGCAGATGCAGAATAAAGTTTCTGGACATAAAGGTAAAACCCACATGCATGACCACTTAATTTGCAAAATGGTTGTTTCTATTACACACCACCATATGTATTGGACAAGGTTACCCCCATAGCTTTAAAGTCACTCACTCTATATCTATATATAGTTTGGCTTGTAATAAAATGGTATGTATCTTTCCCATACACCATGAGAGATTCTTAGCCATGGGGTTGTATATCTTCTTGTTTTTAACTCTTATTACATGGCTTGTTCATGTGATGGCAGGTTCATGTGATGAGAGGAATAGATCCGATGAACTATATAACCAATTAAAAAAAAGAAGATAATAAACATGAAACATATAATTTATACATTTGCTGTTGTTAACCCATCAATGGTTGGTCTGGAATGAACGGAATTTATCAGCAAAAAAAAACTACAGCAAGGTGAACTTTGTTGCAAATGAAAACATGAACTGATATCAATAAATTTGGAGTTAATTTGGACAGGAAATTCCACGTGGCAGGTAAATTAAGTGTAAATGTGAGTAGCTTCTAAAAATTTACCATCTTCAGTACCTTGTCTTCAGGACCAGATTATTTTACCATGGGAGGATAAAATTTTGAGCAGGTAATGAGTGTCCAACCACGTACTTGTAGGGTATCTCTCACAAAGCATACCCCCATGCATTTAGTTCTGTATCGAACTCCACACTAGTCCAAGCCGTTATGAGAATTGCCCTAAAATTAAGTAGATCTACCGAAATTTCTCTCCTATCTTGTTACTAGGAGGGTTGAGCCAAATTTACTCTCTGCCACTGCCGCACATTGGTTTCAGTACGGCAATTGCCAAATGGTGGAAATTAACTTGAAAACCACGCGGTTTGAACCCTAAAAACCACTCTCTCAGTCCCCAAAAACTGCATTAATTGATTCTACAAACAACAGATATCGTGAGAGTCCCCAAAACCACTTAGCAGCATGCATGGTCCCAACAGCTCTAAAATTGTCAGCTATTGTCATTTCAGTTGTGATGTTGACTGACTTCTATTTATTCTTCTTCAAAAACTATCAGACCCCCACTCCCTTCCTCTTCATTTCCTCACTACTTCATCCTTTCAAACTTCATCATATCATAATTTCCTCTTTGTAATAATTCTCTCTTTCCTCTTTCTCTCATAATTTCATTTTCTCATAAATAATACAGTAGTGTACTATTTACTACTAGCTAGTTTTCTTATATAAATATTAGTAACATTAATGCTAGAAGAGTTCATAACTTCGTACTCTCCTTTTTGTTCAGGAGAATGGCTTCCTTGAGGATTCTTGTAATTGGGTTTCTCTCACTTGTCTCTTCTGTTAATGGCTACTATGGAGGTTGGTCCAATGCTCATGCAACCTTTTATGGAGGTGGTGATGCTTCCGGCACGATGGGTATGCCTCGCTCTATGATTTTGATTTAATCAACCGAACGGTTGTTAGCACTATAAAATATTCATAATGTACTCCTTCATTCGTTACTTATTTTCATTAGATAAAACTACATGATGACTATTTTGGAGTGCCAATAACAGCAGCTCTGTCTAATCACTTATGGTAAAAGTAATACTTATACTTTTCTGCTATTTCTACTCTACTTATTTGGGCAAGCAATTAATTTTATAGGAGGGGCTTGTGGATATGGGAACCTATACAGCCAGGGTTATGGGACTAACACAGCAGCTCTAAGCACTGCACTGTTCAACAATGGCTTGACCTGTGGAGCATGCTATCAGATCAGGTGTGTGAATGATCCACAGTGGTGCCTCCCTGGCTCCATCATAGTCACTGCCACAAACTTCTGCCCACCAGGTGGCTGGTGCGACCCTCCCCAGCAACACTTTGATCTCTCCCAGCCTGTCTTCCTCCGCATTGCTCAATACAAAGCCGGGGTTGTCCCAGTTTCCTACAGAAGGTAAATTAAATCTTACACATGCATAATCCAGCAAAGTTTAGGGTTCTATCACAAAATGTCTAGGTGTTATTAGTTGTGGAACCACTTATTATTACTATATTTTATTTTGTCAAGTTTCCGACTTGTTTTTCCGATGTGTTTTGTAGGGTTAGATGCAGGAGAAGAGGAGGCATAAGGTTCACAGTCAATGGACACTCTTACTTCAACTTAGTCCTTGTGACAAACGTTGGTGGTGCTGGTGATGTGCAATCTGTGGCCATCAAGGGCTCGAGGACTCGGTGGCAAGCAATGTCAAGAAACTGGGGCCAAAACTGGCAGAGCAATTCTTACCTCAATGGACAAAGCCTCTCCTTTCTTGTGACCACCAGTGATGGCCGCAGACTGGTTTCTTACAATGTTGCCCCTCCTAATTGGTCATTTGGTCAGACATATACTGGGAGACAGTTTCTCTATTAGTTAATTATATATCTCTCTGTGTGGTTAAAAAAGCTTGTTTTACTATTCCAGTTTGTTTAGCTACATGTGGTAAAAATGTAAGGGTAAAAGATGAAAAAGGTTTGCTTATAAGGTAAAAATGGAAAGGGTTTGCTTCAAAGTAGTGACCTTTTTCATTAGATTATAGATTTGTGAGTTTTTGCAGGTCATGGCTGGAATTATGCTGAAGCCTCATGGCCATATCTGCTAGAGTGAGAGAGAGAGAGAGAGAGAGTGAGAGAGAGATCTAGCTAGAGAGAGAATCTGTATGTAAGGCAGTCTGGTAGTGGAAATTTACCACCCGCTGTTAATTCATGAAGTTATGAATAATAAAAAGAAGAGGGGGTTTTTTTTAAGAATTACTACCAGATTAGCAAATGTGATAAACTTGGGCTGACTATTGTGCCCCTTTTATTTACATTCGACGCGGATATTAATCTAAACTACTCTAATATATGGACGAAATTCGAACAGTGTAAAAAGAGCATGGACACTGTTCTCGCGAATTGAACTAGTCAAGATCTACAATTACATTCAAGATTATAACTGAGTGTAAAAGATGGAGCCTACTTTGTCTGAAAGAAAAATCTTTAACTTATGCCTCGAAAAAAGAAGGAAAACCCCAAAAGAAAGTACGTATATTTTGTCATGTATCATCCATTTTGGTGCAGATAGTGAAATATTTTGGAGCTGTTTGCTCTTGTAATTATCAGAGTGAAGACAAACGCTCAACTGTTAAAAACAAAAACAACAGAAAGTACGAATGGAATAGAACATGGTGTCTCCAATCTCCATTCATTCATTGAGTGGTTGAAAAGTGCTATATGGGATAGAAGATTTTAACTCAGTTAGGTAAAAGTGAGGAATGTTTTTGGTGTAACAGATATGGAAGGCAAAGACACCGACACTATAACACATTAATGGAGCCAGTGCTCAAATAAGAGATTGGGATAGGGTTAGGGTTTCAAATAATTGCTGCAATTAATCTCTATGGGACTTCTGATTACATTTTTGTGTTTGGTCCTAAGGTAGGTAAAAGTGAGGACTTCTGATTACAATTAATCTCTATGGGACTTCTGATCTAATACAAAAGGGAAATTCTTGGCTGTCATCTCCTTATACTTATCACCACGTGATGTTTACATCATGAGAGGAAAATATATATCGGTTGTATGCTGATGTCTTAAATATATTGTATAGTGTTAATTTTAAACAATACATCCTTGATTGTATGCTAGGATTCCCAAATATACGTTTTTATGCTTTACTCTGAACACCTTCATTTTTCTCGTAATTGCACTGGTAAGTTGTATCACATCAAAGTCACAACCACATTGACATCTAGGCAAGCTGTATGCAGAATGCAGATACCAAACTGCGATGCAAATTTTCAAGTCAGGACAACCACATTTGACATATATATATAGCTCGAATCTTTTGGAATTTTTGGTGCTTGCAATTTTATAAAGTCCAAGGAAAAACACTTATCCCGTGACTTGTGGGAGATAGAACCGGTTACGCGGCAGATTTTCTCACGGCATTAGCTGTGGCGATTTTAGACTTAGATTTGGGACAACAACTTGATCCGAATTTGGAGTGCATTGATGATTAGTTTGTAGGTCCTTATGGACTTATGGTGCGTGATAGTAAAAGGACACCTAATGTTTCATCAAACTGTGTGAGCCAGCTCACCGGCTGGTTGGTTGCATGACATGTATGGCCATCAAGATCACAAAGCCGATAGTGTTCAACTGATCATCAATGCCAGCAACATGCAACTCCCAGAAATGCTAGAATTAACTGTGCGTTGTGATCGGATCTGACCATGCTTATAAAATCATAAAATAACAACGTCCAAAGCCGACTCACACGAGCATGCGCAGCTGATCTAACACTTTCCCATTCAACACACCTAATGGCCCTTATTTTAAGTAGAGTGGACTGATTTTTTTCAAAGACTAGTTGGTTGGGGCTTGATCTTTGACTCAAGTGTAGGAGGGATTTTCGGTGTGTCCAGAATACAGGGTAGTACACCAAAGTCATTATACAAGTGGAGGATACTAGTGTAGAATTATCAGAGAGACGGGCCATACGGCCCACTTCCAACAACACCGATACTGTCCCCAACTTGGTAATTACCACCTGCACAATCCGTCATGTGTGGAGTTTTATCACAAAAGGCCTCGGTGTTAGTTAGAGTGGAGTTATGATATTTAACCATTACTTATCTTTAAGTATGGACGATGTGGGATTCAACAACTAGACAATAAATTTTTTCTTCAATTATATAATGACATGTGATGTACTACCCCGTGTCTAGGCATACTGAAAAATTTCTCCAAGTTCAAGGGTATTCTTAAGTACAACTAGCGGTATATTCCCTTATTGATATCTCTCGAATAAATGCTACATGTAACATGTGTTGGGAGAAATATTAATAAAAAAAATGTTGTTTTCACACATTTTTTTTAGTTTCTCATACACTACTATTCATTTATAACCATTGAATTTAATAAATCAAACAAAATCAATGAATTGGATTAAACAGGAGACCCCTTGTGTTGGGATATTTCATGGGTCCAATTTGATCAACCTTAGTACATGAGGTCTATTTGATTGTAAGTGGCGCACAGATGAATTGGTCTTCTGGATTGATGCAAGTGGGCTTAAGCCCATAAAATGGTGGTATACTGTTACAAATTCAGAGCCCAACCCAATGTTAGCAAAACAAAAAGAAGCAAAAGCAGAATCCAATAAAACTGAATCCAACGGCGACAAAACTTGGATGCAGAGCGTCATAGCAGCAATGCCCAATCTAAAACTCTCAAGAAACTCACACCTGCCATATGTATTCAAACCAAAGCTCGTACCTGCCTCCATTGACGACCCCGTCAAGCTTTTGAAGAAAGCAGCCGATACCAAGAACTTACGAACAGGCAAAACAATCCATGCCCATCTCATCGTTTCCGGTGAACCTTCCAAATCCGTTGATATATTTCAAGCAAACTCTCTCGTCAACTTGTACGCAAAATGTGACCAAGTTTCAATTGCGCGCCACCTGTTTGATTGTTTGCCCAAGAGAAATGTGGTTTCTTGGAGTGCCTTGATGGCGGGGTATTTACACAATGGGAGGGCATTGGAAGTTCTTGGCTTGTTCAAGACAATGGTTTCGGTGGACGGGTTGTGCCCGAATGAATATATTTTTGCCACTGTTCTTTCCTCTTGTTCTGGCAGTGGGAGAGTTGAAGAGGGGAAGCAGTGTCATGGCTATGTGTTGAAGTCCGGGTTGCTGTCTTATGAGTATGTTAAGAATGCACTTGTTCACATGTATTCGAGTTGTTCGGAAGTGGAATCGGCTATGAGGGTTTTGAACACTGTGCCAGGTGGTGATATCCTTTCGTATAATTCAGTTATAAATGGGCTTTTAGAACATGGGCATGTAAGAGAAGCAATGGAAATGTTAGGCATGATGGCAAGCCAGTGCATGGATTGGGATAGTGTTACATACATTACTGTTTTTGGCCTTTGCGCCCATCTTAAGGATTTAAGATTGGGTTTGCAAGTTCACGGACAAATGTTGAAGAATGATATAAAGTGTGATGTTTTTCTTAGCAGTGCAATGATTGACATGTACGGGAAATGTGGTAAGGTTTTGAACGCAGTGAAAGTTTTTGATCGCTTGCAAGAACGGAACATAGTCTCTTGGACGGCAATCATGGCTGCTTATTTCCAAAATGGGTATTTTGAGGATGCATTAGGTGTATTGTCGAAAATGGGAAATGAAGACATTCTTCCAAATGAATATACTTTTGCTGTCTTGCTTAACTCAAGTGCAGGTTTGTCTGCGCTAAGACAGGGAGACCTACTACACACCTGTGTTGAGAAGTCGGGTTTCAAAGACTATGTCATTGTTGGGAATGCTTTGATCAATATGTATTCCAAGTGTGGCAACATTCAAGCAGCAAATGAAGTTTTCTTGGATATGACATGTCGAGACTCTGTTACCTGGAATGCAATGATATCTGGATTCTCCCATCACGGGCTTGGCAAGGAAGCGCTAAATGTGTTTCAAGACATGTTGGCAGCAGGAGAATGTCCTAACAATATTACTTTTGTAGGGGTTCTCTCTGCTTGCGCGAGTTTGGGTTTGGTGCAGGAAGGATTCTACTATTTGAACCAGTTAATGAAACAGATTGGCATTGAACCTGGCCTAGAGCACCATACTTGTATTGTGGGGCTCCTCAGCAGGTCTGGACAACTTGATCAAGCTGAGAAATATATGAGGACTATGCCAGTCAAGTGGGACATTGTTGCCTGGCGAACTTTGCTCAATGCTTGTCATGTACATAGGAATTACATTTTAGGTAAGCAAGTAGCAGAGGTTGTTGTGCAAATGAACCCCAATGATGTGGGAACATATACGCTATTGTCAAATATGTATGCCAAGGCAAGGAGGTGGGATGGAGTTGTGAAGATTCGGAAATTGATGAGGGAAAGAAACATCAAGAAAGAACCTGGGGTGAGCTGGGTGGAGATAAGAAATACTACCCATATCTTTGTTTCGGATGATAACATGCATCCAGAGTCCAGTCAGATACATGAAAAGGTCGGGGAATTGTTGGCCAAGATTAAACCATTGGGATATGTACCAGATATTGCTGCAGTACTACATGATGTGGAGGATGAGCAGAAGGAAGATTATCTTAGTTATCACAGTGAGAAGTTGGCTATAGCATATGGCCTCATGAAAACGCCTACAAATGCACCCATTCGTGTTATTAAGAACCTGAGGATATGCGATGATTGCCATGCTGCCGTGAAACTTATTTCAAAAGTCACAAACAGGTTGATAATTGTTAGAGATGCCAATAGATTCCACCAATTTCAGGATGGGAGATGTTCTTGTGCTGATTACTGGTGATAACGGTGAAACCTTTAATCAGAGTGGATTACCACAGAAGAAACATCTTATGTGTCATAGAGATTACTCCATGACAACCTAAGCATTCTGAGCTTTCTTTGCAGAGGTCCATGCTATGTAAGTAGTAAATAGTTTATTAAAAAGATTATGAAATTCACGCTCCTATTCAATTTTTTTCAATGGTTAAAGATTTTGATTGAGTGTCTACCTTTCAGGTGAATAAATCGGTTTCACATATAAATTGGGAACTAATCTTTTTTGCACTCAGACGATCATCTATCAGAATTGGAGCTCAGGTACTTTGTTTTATTTAAGGGAACTTTAACAAAAAGTTTTCGGTGGTGTTCACTTTAACGAAAAACCATATTTTTACACTAAAAAGTCAATCATGATACCATTCACTTTACCCTTTATTTTGTCCTTATCGTTAAAACTCAAAGTTTTCAAGTCCTTTAATCATTTGTCAGCTTCCGTTGCAGATTCTATTCAATCAGAACAGCATTAAAGTTTCTTGTATAGTATCTGTTAGAAGTCAAATAAGGGTTCTTTTTGTTCAAGTTTTCATTAGTAAGAAAGAACTATACTAAGACGTTAAAGTACAGAATACAGATGCATGAAATCTTATAAACTTAATATAGAAGAAAAAAATGATTCAGCCAAAGCTGGCCTCCATAACTTTTACAAATTCATTGAACCCTATCCTTCCATCTCCGTTTTCGTCAAAGGTCCTGATCATTTTCTGGCAGTCTTCTAGCTTTGATCCTTCCTTTAACCCCAATATACAGAGAACTCTCTGTAACTCCCTTGCATCGATAAACCCATCTTTGTTCTCATCAAACACGTCAAAAGCTTCTTTCACTTCCCCCAAGCTCGGCTCCTTCTCATCAAACAGCCCTGAAAGCTCATCGGAACTAAACGTCTCCGGCAGTTGCTCACCTTCTGGACTGCAAAAAATTCCCAAGTCTCCCATCACCATATGCACATCTTCTCCTCTCAAACTCCCATCATCACCTCTCTTCTCAAAGGTCATCTGTGATCGCCTTGGCTCAGAAGCCAACTTCTTCTGATCCAAACCCTTTGTCGAGTTACAACAACTCTCTTGGGATTGGAGGAGAATAGACTGAAGCCTTGAAAAAACACTCTGAACTCTACTTAAGCAGTTAGAAATCGCGTGCAACAAGATTGCATCGATCAAAACGAAGAAGGGTAATGTGTTAGAGTTAGAATCAGTCGACGACGATGTCTTCTCCATTGTAATACAGTAGTATAGGCTGAAAAGCATGGATGTTGGATATAAACAGCAGAAACTAGAAAACCAAGTTAGAGATCTCTAAGTTTGACAAAGCTAATACAGAGGGAGAAAAGATTAGGGTATTGATTTACATTAAGGATCGTACTTGTGGAGGGAAAGATAGGAGGGGAGGTGTTTTATAGGGACCAAAGATTGAGTCTTTGTGTTTGAAGCCATCAAATCCGAAGTGGTCAAGCCCCGCAATATCAAGGAAGTTGCTTGTGAGTTGCTGATGCAGGTCTTTGGGAAGAAATGGTGGAAAGTTGATGGAGAAATGATCACCTTAGAAATTAAGAAAGCTAATAAAAAAGACTTGACAATTTTGAGTTTTAACTATGAGGACAAAATAAAGAGTAAAATGAATAGTACCAGAATTGACTTTTTAATGTAAAAATATGGTTTTTCGTTAAAATGAATAGTACCGGAAACTTTTTGTTAAAGTTTCCTAGATATTAGCCATTTGGTATAATGTATGTTGTAAGGAAGTTTCTTTGTTTTTTATTGGAAAGAGATGTGGTGGGTCCGGCTGGACTGCATTTCTTTTGTCTCTGTCCTTTTGGTGTATGTGGAGATTGTGTGTTGGGGAATCAGACGGCTGGTTGACTAGTTAATCAAATAGGAAATAGAAAATGAAAAGAAATCTCCTGAAGTGGGTTTCTTGGAAATGAGGGTTTGGTTAGGGCGGCTGTTGGTTCACACTATTTGCCATTCAATTTCCGTGCGCTGATTTTTTTAAGAAAAGTAGTTGCTCATTTCCTTGAAAACAACTCTTCCTACTTTCCTGCTAATTGGGATATAAAAATGTGTTGACAAATGAGTTATTTTTGCATATTTTTCAACTTGTGATTTGATATAATGAGCATACTTACCAGCTAATTGCAGTTGATAAATTTTTCTTTTGTGTTATTTTCTTTATTCTATGCAATTTGCAAAGGAAATGATATTTGCACGCTTTTTTTCTCCATCTGCGCACTGTGTTTATTTTAGTCAATTGAGACTCTTTTTCAAATATTTTATGGTGGTTTTACTTTTTTCATTTATCTTATGAGAGATTTTTTAGTGTGCCAGAAGCACTGTTTGGTCCATCAATTGGTTAGAAAATTGAAAAAAAAAAAAATTGCAATCAGTTGTTATGACATTTGGTGTACCAAGTCATATTCCCAGCACGCTGAAAAAGCAAATGTTATATATGTGAAAAGTCAAGTATGGACTCCTTAGGAAATTTTAAGTTACTTTATTTGTTGGTAAAACTGTTAAAGTTGTGGAAATTGTAATTTGAGTGTGGCCTTGGAATTTTGAAGTTTCGAAGGCATTTTTCCATGTTGATATTTAGTCGTTGCACATTCCGCACACGTCGGCTTTTCTAACGTGCGAGAAGGATCCGGTAGTTTTTACGTTCAATCAGGTTCAGGCCTCCTCTTCATTTGGGCCTGAGGCCCAATATATAGGCCCAGTAGCTATTGGTTCAAGGACCCTACTGCCAATTTCTCAAAACCCATATCGCCAAACATGATAAGACGTCTACCACTAAAAGTCCCATACTTGTTGGATTGACGCAATGAGTTTTATTCGAGTGATATTCTAATAATCTAAAATATGAAATGGAGATTCGAATTTGAAAGTCGAGGAATATTTCTCTTTCTGAACAAACAATAAAAAGTCTAATGTTGAGATTACATCTAGCAAACTAGTCGTGTTCATATTGTTTGCGTGTCATACCCGTTATCTTAAAGGATCGCGTCATGTCAAACTTATCATCTTAATGAGCTCTTAACAGGTGACCTAATGACGATCTGGCTCGTTAACATGTAGTGTCGTTTCATGTCGAGTTAATGGGTCATATAAGAAATTGTTATGTTTAATCTAGACTTTGCAAACGGGTCGTGTTCGTGTCATTTACCAGTGATACCCGTTATCTTATATGGTGACCCATTGATTCGTTAACATGTTCTTCAAGTGACTCGATAATGTCTCAATTGTTAACAAATTGATCTGAAACATGTTATTTTCATATAATTTCATGTCAAGTTAACAAATCATGTAAGAAATTGTCATACCCGTTATCTTAACTACCCACTTTTAGCTTATTTCTTCATCACAGTCAATGTCAAATATCCTCGTTATTTGCTCTTTTCAGCAAAAAGGTGAACTTCTTTTATACTTATCCATCAATATTCATCACTACGTCATTAGAGTGTGGACGTAAAATTATTGTATTCACTCTATCATTCATAACATTTTTAACCAACAAAATAAAAGCAAAGCATACACATTCAAATTATAACCGTTTCAACAATTTTTCTTCAATAGTAGGAAGCACGAAGCGTTACAGAATATGAACGACTGAAATTGAATCGATACTGGAAAAAAAAAAAGAGAAATAGCACAAATGCTCAAAGAAAAAAAGGACATGGTAATTGGAAATTACCATTCAGAACTAAAATTTAGAGAGAAGACACACTTGGTTGGACAAAAAACCTGAACTAATGAAACGATTCACATTTCACCATGAATTTAACTAAAAAAAAGTAAAAAGTGAAAACTAAAGAACATGACTTTATATTTCTTGCCACAAAAGTTTGATCATCTTAGTTGGGCTGAGGGGGAGGGGTAAAGATATACCCTGTTCTCGGGTTCACATTCGGCTCTGGATCTGCATAATCCATCACTGTGATCATCTTCCTGGATTTTCTATGATTTTCCTGAGAAACAAACAGAAAATTGATTAATCTTCAGCCTCCAAAATAAAGTAAAAATTTGAAAAGTACCCAACAAAAGTGAAGGGACAATGACTTGCCTTTGAGACTAGAACTGAAGAATCTTCACCAGTCTCCATCAGCTTTCTCCCAAATCCTTTAAAAACAAAACCAAATTCAGAATTCACCTTTCGGGAATAAAAAAAATATTGGAATATGATTTCCGCACGCTGCTTTTCTACTTCTGCGCACTACTTCAGGACAAGAAAATGAGTGTGCGGAAATCAGTTCTCAGAATATAAAGCGCTGCAATGAAACAGTATAAACGTTAGTGTGAGTTGCTTACCGTGAGAGAAAAAAAGAGCGAGAAGGGAAGAAACTAAGAGAAATCTCAGAAACCATCGGCGACCCATATTTTCCTGCAGAATTCTGGGAATTGGGTAGCTCTCAGAGTTCTGAAAACGACTTGGGATTTGATAAGGTTTGAGGAAGAAATGCCGAAAGGCTGGAGCTTTTTAGTTTCCAGGAAACCGACTTATGAGCTTTCAGATCTGATCACAAGAGAGTTAAATTTGGAGAGTAAGGAGATTATTGGTAAATTATACGTTGAAAAAATATATGTATGAGGAGATTATTGGCTGGGGATAAAGGTGCACGGAGGTTGATACTCTCAAGAACCCTAGTTATACTCAACCATCTGAGGAGGTCAGAAATTATGCTTTACTGCCCGAAATTAAAAGAGAAATATAGAGAGGACACTGTAGAAATGCTGAGGAGATTCTCTCGAAATGGGATAGATTATCTGATATCTCACAATTTAATGTTAATTGTTAATGTTATAAAAATTATACCAAAAATATAAAATGTTAGAAAATTTATAAAGAATATCACTTTTAAAATAATTTCTTTAGTATTTCTCTTTCAATGATCCTAATCGAGGGAATTGAATATCCCAACTGTAACTCACTGAATCTTTCTAGTACTATTTTTTTTATAATATTTGTAAAGCTATGATATTTATTAATAAACTTTAACAGTGTATCTGACGATTAGCGGACAAAATTCGCATAAACAATTAAAAAATTTTGGACACTGAAATTTTGTATAACCCGCATTGGAGCTCACGTGGTTCAAAATATGGTATGATTTGGTTATTTTGAAAAAAAAAAAAAAAATCATTTTATAGGAATTATTAAGGTTAATCACTTTCCTCTATCTAGTCTTTATAAAAATATGCTAGAAAGACCTTATTATTCGCACCATATTTATTGTATCACATTTCTAATATGCTCAATTTCTATTTAAAAAAATAAACAATGTAATACAGAATAAGTAGTGTAGTGAAAATTTTGTCATTAAAGTTTGCTTCTCCAGAGCTAGGAGCTAAAATCGAAATTACCTACTGACCGTCTCTGTAACTAATCGAAGCAACCCCCGGTGCAGATCAAATCAATAACTCGTTTCCTCTTCGAGTTAAATCCCCCTACTCTGTTTAACGTCCCGATATTTCGTTGTGAAACAATTTTGGGATGATAATCAAAGGACATCAGAGGCAACAAATCCTAGGCTCCTTGCCACAGGAAAAGAAAATCCCAAAACAGCTGCTGTGAGAGTACTCAAATTCTAATAATTAGGACATTGGGATTATACACAATCTTTTTTACTTAATTCCGAGTTTAAATCTTCTGCACTTGTTTTGTTTATGGTTATCTCATTGATTGATATATGTTAAAAGTATGACAATAAAATGAAGAATCATTAAGTTTATTAACATGTGACAATTAATTATAAAGGCCACACAAAATGAGTACATAAGATTTGAACTCAGAATTAAGTCAGTGAGTTGAATAATTAATCAAATTAATTAGCTTCATACAACCCGAAACACTAGACAAAAAAAAGCAAAACCCCCGAGACACTGAAAGTTGACTTCTTTTATCAGTTTTCAATTTCAAGAGATTAATTAACATGGATAAGTTTGCTTATTATTAGTAAGCTTCTGAGGTAGTGAAAGGAAATGGAGATTAATCCTTCATATGATCACCATTAAACCCTAAAATATTAGTGATTGCAAGTGGGATTATGGATTTTAATCAGTTCCACACGTGTTAACCCACATTAATGCCCCATGCCTAGCCCCTTCCATTTTTAATCTTCTCCACCGTTGCCAAGGTTCTTTGTTCTTTAAGCCTTTCATTTTCTTAAATCTACTTAAAATATGGTGGAGAATGATGGAAAATGACTTCCATGTTAGGGGAATATGTCAATGTAGTTGTATCAAGTTAATTGTGCAATATCATTCAATAAAGTTAAAACGTATGCATGGTTGTTTTGAGATACCATCTTAATAACATGATCATCCAGACTTACGTCAAGTCAATGTTAATCAAACTTAAATTTCTCATAATTAAAAGGAGGAAGCCATTGGTGTTTCATCTAATAAACTCTATATATTTCTTGCTTTCCAGGCAAAGTGAAGCTTCGACCTCCCTCTCAGCGGATTGGTTTACTGTTTACAGCTTAATAGCTTGGAAAGAACCAGACAACACATAGTACTCCCAAATGAGTTGACTTTACAAGTCTCAAATCTCAATTATCTCTAATCAACACTCCAAAGCTACCTAATATATTAGTAATATCATGTAAATATGTTCTCGAAAATATTAAGATCAATTGTTCATAAACGATTTAATTATGACAATTCATGTTTGAGAGATTTACAAAATCAGGTATTCTCCCTTGTATGTATCATTCGACTTCATGTAAGTGAATGTATGTGATGAAAATGGGAGCGTGGACAAACCGACTACTCGTATTGAAAGTTTTTCTCCTCAACCTCAAACAAATTTCCCTTTACGAATTTAACTACAAACTGATAACAAAAGGAAAGGGGGGGGACCAAGAAAGCTCACATGCATGGGGTCCCAACTCCAAGACCAGCAACCTCGAGCCATCCAAAAACTGGTGGTCAACGTTTCTCCAAAAATACCCTAAGCCTAAAGTATCACAAAATGTTCTTTTTTTGCAGTCACACATTTTACTTTTGAAGATTTTGGTTGCTACGTCCCAAAACGTGACATGATTTACTCCCAAGTACAAATCCAACTATATGTTGCGTGGTTTCGAATTTCTTTTTCATGATATCTTGCTTTCCCTTGCCTTTTGTTCTACATGCTTTGCTGTATTGCATTAAAAGATGAACTTGGTGTCTTTTGGTTTGAATGGAAAGTGTACTTGGCCCTTTAGTTCAGCATGTCTGGAACACGGGCACATATGTCATATATCATTATACAAATGGAAAGACACTTAAAAATAAACTTTACTCTACTTGTATAATAGCATATAACGCACCGTCCGTGTTTTGAGCACATTAAAATATCTCTCTATCTACGAACATGGTGATCTCTAGTATTTTCTATCCTCAAAATAGCTGAATCCCACATTCTATGAATAAAATTTACATGCAACTATAATACCACAATAGTGGTAATTCACATCATAAGCTGGCACATACAATGATATTACTATTATGGTGCCACAGTTCCTGTAAATTTCTCTCCAACCGCATCCCGCACGCGTCCCGCATCCTCAATCATATTGTTAATTATGCCATTGACTTCCCTTCATTCCAATCGGTCATGTTTACTTAACATGAATGAAAGAAATCGTGAATCGAGAAACTTGGGAGTATGAGAAGTAAGGAACGAGAATCAAATCAACTACTCCAACTTCGTTGACACATTTCTAGTTTCGAGAGTATTTGAGGGCGAGCCTTAACACAACAAAAATGTCTCTCATTTGTAACTGAAAGATCACGAGTTCAAGCCGTGAAAACAGCCACTTTGTGATTGAAAGGTTATGGTTCAAGTCATGAAAACAATCTCTTTGTAACAACAAGAGTAAAACTTTGTACGATAGACGTTCTCCTAACTCTTACAAAGCAAGGAGCCTTATTTGCTCAGCATCGCCCATTAAGTGGATATAAGTTATAATAACAAAAAAATAAAAACCTAGATCTTCAATTAAAAGCACAAATGAAAAGGAAGTTTTTCATTTGAATCCCCAAAGTTATTTAAGTACATATTTGGGATTATGCTACACAAACCTGAACTCTTCTAGTTCTCAATTTTACATGTAAATATATGTACAAGAACTCAAGCAAACCGTCTAACTCAAAATACATACGTTGCAAATATTCATAGTAGCACTCGCAGGGGAAAAATTAGTGGCTATTTCAGCTTAAGGTAAGTTGGCTCCCAGCTCCTAATTAAGTGAAAAGGCCGCAAAATCCTCCTCTCATGTTCCTCCATTGACGGCTTTGACATTTGGTTTTGTGGCCGAGGATGGTTAATCAACAAGACTGCTGGGCGTAGAAAGGCGGTGTCATATTGTGTGGAGCAGTTGAGCTTTGCTGAACTGTTAGAATCACTTGAAGCAAACAAGAAGTTTAAAATAAGCTACCGATTTTACGAGCTCTCCTGGAAATTGAGCGATCTAGACAGCGCCGCTGGATTGGCTTGTAAGACCGGAGAGGCATCGGAGGGATGATTCTTTTGATCGCCCTTTGACTGGAAGGCCTTGAAGAGTCCCCCGCTGCTAACTGAATCAGCCTTATCATTCTTAATCCCCAATGTTGCCCATATAGAGCTTTTTGCAGCTTCTCCAGGGTCATCAATCCTCAAAGTTTTTGGAATCCAAAGGTTTTTCTCGGCACTCTTTTCTTTTGGTGGCTCCTCTTCCTCAGAGCTATTTTGTTTCATGGTGTTCTCTTCCCTCGAATGTTTCCCCAGGGTGGGAGAGTTGGGACCAGAACTTGGAGCACTGTTGTTTAAAGATGATGGCGGAGGAAGCCAAGGGATATTCCAAGGGCCTTGCACAGCACAACCCCAATAAGCTGCTGCAGGGTAGAAGGGCATAGGATAACCTGGAGGGCAGAACGCAGGTGGTGTGACGGGAGAGCTCCATTGGGAGGAGTTCCAAGGGTAAGGCCAAGGAGCCCCAGGAAAGCATGGTACTTGAGGTGGGAAGCCCTGATAATTCTGCAATACTTGCTCTTGTGATCCAGATTTGCACGCTTCATCCTTTGAATTTGAATCTGTCACCGTTGATCCAGTCAAATGACCATCTCCATTTACTCCACCTCCATAAGAAGCTGGAATCCTCAATCCTCCAGGTTTCTGAAATCCATTACGCGTACAGTTCTGTATATTTTTATCGGCTAGATGAAGGACAGAAGCCATTGATTCACAGAGGGGCATATCCCCACAAAATGTTAGGACAGTACCATTCGGTTTTACTGAAGGATGGTGAACTCCATTGAGAACATCAGCTTGAGCATTCGGCATAGCTTCAGAGACTGTTATGTGGCGATAGTGAGAAGCAGAATTCTTATTCTTACGACGACCGGCACCCACAGGCACATTCCTCATTGTCCCACCAGCTGTCCAGTATCTCTGGCAGTTCTTGCAGAAGTGCCGGGGTTGGTTGACATTGTAATTGTTGTAGTAACAAAACTTAGTGTCCATACTATTACAGCGGGGGCATGGAAGTATTTTATCTGGTTTCTTCAGGGTCTTATCCTGCGCATTACTTGTCTCACTCTGTTCTTCCTCAGTCTTCTCTGTCTTTAATGTGGCATTCTCCTTCTCAACAGGTGATTCAGGGTTTACACCTATTATGGATGCCGCATCAGGATTTGTCAACTCTTCCGAAGATAATGTCGTGATTCCATTTTCCTGTTTCGCCTGAATTGGTTTTTCTCCTAATGTGTCCTGATTGATCAAAAGAATTAAATGAGAAGATGAGTTTCAAAACTGTCTTATTAAAATATAAACAAAACTATTGCATTCATCCTTTATGTCTACTGTGTTACTAATGCATACAAAAAGAGTCTGAAACCGATCTATGTTGAAAATCAAACTCCAACGCTTAAAAGAAAACACGACATAAAGGTTCCTGAGGTGAGGACTTGCCAACACATAAGATTATGTAATGAGTAAAATAGCACCGGATATTCATGTCATCCGAGTAGCGCGTTGGCCATGGGAAAGTATTATAAGCAGGCAGGCTGAAGTAGAGATCAACACTAGAAAACAGAAGTTTCGCCTCCGAATGATTAGCTTGTTTGAGGAGTGTTTTTCCAAATCTTTTCAACCCCCAAACGGAAGAAGCAACTATGAACAAGCTGTGTAAACTAGAATTCGATATCACCAACAGAAATGTAAAATACGCAGAGTTTCGAAACACAAGCTAACCCCAAACTGCCACAAATCATAAAGGAAATCCATTTATTCACACAAATTTCATTAAACCCTCGATTCAAATTTCAAAAGAAGCCAGAAATGAAAAACTGAGCAAGTGGGAAGCAGCCCCATTTGAAACAGGAAATTAAGGTTTCTTGCTTGATTAATCACCAGCAGAAAACACAAAAGGAAACCGAATAGCTTGAACAATCTTATTCCATTCACAAAAGCCAGCAATCTCCAAACAAATTCATAAGATTAAGAACACAGAGGCAAAACAAAAGCAAAAATTATGTTCAGAAAGCAATTGAAAAGAATCCCAGAAAGCCCCCAAAAGCAAAAACCAGAGTAGCATACCAAAAAGTCAACAAAAATCCTCCACAGAAAGCAACCCATGAATCCTTTCGAGCTTCCAAGCAATGTTCGAGACTAAAAATTGAAAATTTCGGACACCCAAATCCCATTACCTTGTTGTCATTGACCTCTTTCTCTTCCCGTTCTCTTTGGGTATTGACTTCGGGCGAAGAGTTGGAGGAGGAGGCGGCGCGGTCCTGATCGACAGTCTCTTCCGCGACAGTTCCGGACGACGGATAGGGCTCCGGACCTCCGGGGACTCCGACCGAGTCGCCGTCGGAGCTCAGCACCGGGATCGTCTTCCCGAAAAGCTTGATCGCTGGGTCCTTTGCTGCCTCCGACATTTTTGCTACGCTTTTCTTTACCTTTCCTTTCCTTTTCTTTCCTTTATCCTTTTTTCACCAAAAGTTCGATTTCGCAGAGAAAAACAGAGAGATGGAGAGAAATCGACGAAAGATCTGACACGTTGTGTGCTCGCTGTGCATATGTGAAGAGAGAGAGAGAGAGAGAGAGTGTGTACGTTCGTCGTCTTTCTCCTTCAGCTGTCTATGGAGGTGGTGCACCACGTCATATGGGGGGGGAATTCTGAGCCACAAGTTTACTTGTGGTTTTGAAAAAGATTTTTTATTCTGTGTTTTTTCTTTCTGTCTTTGCTTTTTGCCCCCCACGCCCACCCCATCTCCATCTACTTTAACACATCTTTTGGGTCATGGAAGAATAGTCTCATAAAGTTGGATCCAATTTCCATTAAGTCTTCAAATCCTCGCCTTTTCTATCCGTCAATTATTCACGCGCACGAGCATGTAATTATTGATAAATTAATTGAGTTAACTATTCAGTTAAATTAAATTAAGCAAGTGCGTTCGTTATTCACTATTTAATCTTGATTACTGAACTTAGTATTTATATATCTCTAAAAAATTTGTATTCACTTTAAATTTTTCTCTCTTTAGTTTTTAAAGATAGGATGATTACACTAAATTTATAAAATCTAGGGAGATAGAAATTTGAACTTGTATGTAGAAAATAAAGTATATTATTTTAATTAACTTTACTAAATTCAAGGTTACAAATATATTACATTAAAAACTAGCTTTCTTCCCCATTTCTATTAAATGAAATGTTGCTAATTGCCTAACCTCTTTAGACTTTTCTCAGCAAGAGGGAATTATTCAATTAAAAAAAGGGGAATTAGATATATCTATAAAAAAAAAATTATTAAGGGGAATCAAATGTGGCACCAAATTTATTTAATACAATTTATTTAATATAGTTATCATCTCATTGACATGACATTTGTATTAAATATATGTAAATATGATGGATTAGTCCTGAAATTAAATGTGAGTATAGTTTGATAGTTTGATAATGATACTTTGAATTTAGTCACAATACTTACATGTATTTAATATAATCATCATCTCGACAGTCGGATAATGATCATATGAGTATATATATTTACATAAATTATATGTGACCGTCCTACAATAATTGTAAGAAATACATGTAAATTATTGTATCAAATTCCCAAATTCTAAGATTTGAAATTCTACTCAATTTTAAGGACTTTAAGGTCAAATTATAGCGTAAACCGCAAAGTACATTTCTTTTTCCCTATTTTTTTATTATAAAAAAAATGACGGAATTTCGCCAAGTCTTTGCCTTGTAGTTGCATAAATTGACGTAGAAAACCAAGTCTACAAATTAAATAATTAAATAATAAAAAGTATTCAGGCATTAAAAATAGAGAAAAGGTGCCAGGTCAGACCATACTTTTAGTGGGCCCGCCTAAAAAGTAAAGCGAAAAGTCACCAAACGCCAACCCAATGATTCAGGTCCACTACTTTAGTCACACGTGTCTAGTGAGGTACACGTGTGAAGCATCTCCTGGCCCTTGGGGCGAAGCGCCTAAAAGAATCTTCTGCTACAGGCTGTGATTTTCCCTTTCGAGATAGACATCTCTCCTGGAGCGCACACGTGTCCCCAACGAAAGCCGGATCATCTCTTTTAGTTCTTTCGTGTGACGCGTAGCCGTCTGATTAGATGGAATATAAATTTTTTTTTTATTTTTATGTTTTTGGCTTTTTGCTAACCACATGTTAATTTATTTTTGTTTAATTTTTTATGATTGATTTTTTTGGCCTGAAATAAATATTGTGTTAAGGTTCGTTTTTATTTGTTTTTTTCATACTTTAATTTGTATTTTATTTGCAAAAAAAATGCATTTTTGTTTTGATCTTATCGTTTAATGATGAGATTAGGCACTCCTTAAACAAAAAAAGTTTGACTATAGATGAGATTGTCCACTAAGGAATATGAAAGGGCCAAAAGCGTTTGTTGAAATTGTATCTGTAGCATAATTTTGGAGAACTGTTATTAATATTCTAAAAATCACACTCTACATTTCTCACAAGTGTAATTTTCTTACTAATTATAGAGAGTTTGGAGTGCAAAATGAAATTTTTGGAATGCCTATAACAATTCTTTAATTTTATTGTGATTAGTGTATTTGTTCATGTCATTGATGCTATCAATCTTAGTTGTGAAGTACCTCGGCCAATTGACACTTTAATAAAGGAAATTCAGCGTGTGAATTGTTATTTTGATTTGGAAATAAGGAAATGGCGGTGATAATTAATTGTCTATGGTAAAAAAAATTTGCTTCGCAGGCTCAACTGGTTCCAACGCGTTGTGAAATTGACTCATAACTAATTCCTATAGTTTGAAAAAAAGAATTAGAGATCTCTTTCCTTAAAGAGACTGAATTTTTTATAATTTTTTTAATCTGATGGGCTTTTTATAAGTCTTGTAAAATGAAAAGTATGAATCGGGCTTTCATGTTGTAAGATTTGATATTGGGCTTTTTGTTGAAAAGAATTGGGCTTGGTGTCTGTTTGTAGTTTGGTCTACTAATTTGGGCGGGACAAAAGGAATTAATGATTCATGGTGCATAGATTTTGGGATGAGATGACCCCATCGGTTAGAGAAGCATAATTTAAGCCTATTTCTAACCTTGTGCAACATTTTGGCTTTTACCATTTTTAGGTAAAATAAAAATAAAGCAATGGTATTTGGAAAGAATAAATTTTTAAATATCGTAAAATTGTGGCTGCCAGGATGAGTTTTTTTGACATGGTAGATTATGAGGTCAAGGCTGATAAATAAAGTACCATGAATCGTGAAGAACTTCTATACAACATAATGTTTAGAATCATTAAACGGTATTTTAAGCCAGTTATACTCTATCATGCTTGAAAAATATAGTGTGGTACTACGAACGCAGCTACTTAGTTTAATCAATTTATGTGTTATCAAATATTGTTGTGGTATGGTAGTTTAATACAATATTGTTGTGGTACCACATGGTAATCATGTTGGTTTAATTGATTGGCTTCTAAAGCTTGATGTCTCAGATGGTGAGAGCCTCTCTAAGTTGAGTAAGGCTCTGTTAATTTGTTGGCAAATTTGGAAATATAGAAACAATGTGGTGCTTATGAATGGTAAATGTACATCTGCCAGAGTTCATTTGTTAGCGTCACATTATATGAAAATAAGATGGAAGCCGTGAGCTGTTCATCTGAAAATTAACTTGGATTGAGCTGTTATCAATTCCCAAGCAGTTGCGGATTTTGTGATTGGCGGTTTCTTTTGACTCTATATCAATTTCCTGGAGATTGAAAAACATTATTGAAGGCATTAAGTGGTTGGCGGTTTCTTTTGACTCTGTATCCTAGAAACATGTATCACAAAGGCAAACTTCTTTGGTTAGGACCTTGCCTTCCGTGGCAAAGAAAACTCTCTTATTTGATTGGAACGGCACTGGTTGTGATTACAGTCACACTATCTAATATTATTTTTTTTCTTGAGGAAAAAAAAAAAACACAACACATTCTCGTTTTGCACAACCTCTATGTTATGTTAAACCGTCTAAGTACGCGTAAAAATAAATTTTTAAATGTAACGATCGCATCGATACGGCTAAGTGTACCTTTAATGGGGTCTTTTTCACACAAATATCATGGGTTTTGAAAAGTAAAATTCAGCGCATTATAGTTGACTGGTAACATGACTTGACGTCAAAGAGAAGCACTCATAAAAAAGTCAAGAAGGTTAAGGGCAACACGGCTAATGGAGGATATGGTGCGTCCATTTGGTTGAAAAATATGCCAATTGGCTTTCCCATTTCCCAACTCAAACGCGTAAATTCTTCATTTCGTTATCGCTTCGTTCCGTTGTCACTTGTTTTGGTATATTTCCCCACAAGGAAATGCATTTTTTCATCAATGGAAACATATTTAATTCGATATATGAATGTTAGAATGTATCAAAATTGCATATATAGAAGACAAATTTAACATACTGTATTATTTTATTTTAAAAAAATGTTAGATTGTTCGACCGGTTTAGAAAAACTACTCATTCAAAGAAGATTATTTTATTCCTTTTATGACATGTTTACTTATTTGAAATGAAGATTTATGAATTGAGAAAGACTAATTTAATTCATAATTTTTGAAGTATTGGATTATAAATTTTAACGGGAAACTCATATTTTTTTCATTTTATGTATTAGCAAACAGAGGTCTTTCAACGTCTTTGAGGAATTGGGTCATGGAGCATTCTTCGGAGGGATGTGTGGGTGTGGCTAGTTTTAAATAGGCACGAGAAGAAGAAGGTGGGGCCCATATTACTATTATTATTAATTAGTTTATTTTAATTTTTTTTATCTTGTCATGTCATTTCTTAACATATTTTCTAACGAATGTCATACATAACAGATTTTCAAAGTAAAGTATTGTATTGCAATTGCACTCAAATTTAAAAGTACAAACTATAATTTACTTTGTAAAGAATCAAAACATTTTATGTTAAATTATGACCTCTCAAATAAAATCCTGGATTTGGATCCTCTCCTGAGCTAATGGAGAGAATCCTCCTGACCAATAATCGTGGACCGTTGAATTTTTATCCAATAGCTACAATCATTATAACTTTAAAAGGACTCTCTATTTGTAGTTGTTGGATAAAAATTCAACGATTCACGATGATTGGTCAGGAGGATCCTCTCCATTAGCTCAAGAGAGAATCCAAATCCTAAATCCTATCTCGGTTCCCAATCAAAATTAATACTTCGCTAAACAAGAACACTTTTTCACGAAAGTGTGAGAAAAGGAGGACAAATCAGTCACGAAAGTTGGTTTCTTTTCCATAAATTCGTCGATGGGTGACTTGGTCACCCTCTTGACCAAAAGTTAAAAAGAAATAAAAATAAAATAGTTTTTAATTATTAAACGAAAAGGGATCATCTCCAGATCCATCAAATCAGAAGATCCGTACCGTTAAAATTTGATCCAACAGTTGAAATGATTAAATTTTAAAATGGACATATATTTGTAGCTATTAGATCAAATTTCAATGACACTGTTTTCTGATTTGATGAATTACGAGGAAGAGATTCGGAGAGAATCATTTTTCATTAAATATTGCAAATTAAGCAAAAGTGGGCCAAGCCCAATGAACTGCCCCACAAAATCATGCACACATCATCGTGTGGCAGCACCAAAATATCAAAAGCCCATCTGAGAAGCAGCCCACGTAATCCCACACAACGTGTCCCTTCGGATTTTCCATTGCGTGTATAAAGGCACCAGAGCGGGATGGAGGGAGAGACTTTTACTAGTTCATACCGGAAGAAGAAGAAAAATGTGATAAAAACCAGTAAATGCTTCTTCCTTGTGCGCTCTGCTTTCTCTGCTTTTCGAGCCGGCCTATCGCATCCCAACCCAATTCGTACTTTTCCAGCTCTCTCAATTTGTTTTCTGTTTCTCTGTATTGATATCTCAAGCTCTTAGCTGTTTGAATCGGATTCAAGAATTTGAGATGTCGAAGCAGGATTGATTGGTTTTGATTCGGATTCAATTCGGGGCACCGACGAGTGGTTCTATTGGATCGTCAGGTGCTATCGGATTCTTGTTCTTTGTTTTGATTTTTTGCGAGGTCGGTCGATCTGATTTTTCGGTATAGGTTGGTGAGTTTTGAATTTTGATCCCTTTTTGCTGATTGGATTGGAAATCAAAGTTCTGGGTTCGATTTGAAATGGTATATATCCATAGCTCAATCTCGGTCTGCAACTCCGTTGACCAACCAAACACTCCCATGGCGGATTCAATGAGTTTAACCGACCCAAGTGCCAAATCCAGGCAAACCAACCATGTTCAAGGAAGAAGAAAGATACCCAATTCCCCCAATTGCTCAAAGACTCTGTCTTGCGATCGATCTCGATGGGCTTTGATGATCGATATTGTGCTGTTTATTGCTGTGGTTGTTGCTTTTGGATATTTGCTATTGCCGTATGTGAAATTTGTATCTGTTAAGACAATTGAAATTGTGAAAATAATCATGTATGTGCTGAGGGAGGAGGTTTCGAATGCTCCGTTGGTGTACGGATGTATGGGACTCAGCATGTGCTGTGCGGCATTGGCCGCTTGGGCTCTGCTGGCCTGCACCAGCAGGAAGTGTGGGAATCCCAATTGCAAGGGCCTCCGAAAGGCAGCTGAATTCGACATTCAACTAGAGACGGAGGAGTGCGTGAAGAATTCAGCTTCGGCGGTTAAGGACGGAGTGAAGAAGGGCCTATTCGAATTGCCTCGTGATCACCACCGCGAATTGGAGGCCGAGCTTAAGAAGATGGCACCTACTAATGGGAGAGCAGTGCTCTTGTTTCGGGCTAGGTGCGGGTGTTCTGTTGGTAGATTGGAAGTTCCGGGACCGAAGAAGCTTAAAAGGATCAAGAAGTAGGATTGGATGTGGTTATTAAACCATAGGGGGGACAAATTATGAGTAAAGGAGTAGTCATAATGCAGAGAAGAAGAGTGCCGTTCTGTAGGCCGTCTTCTCGGAACACAGTGTTGTTTTTAAATAAGCTTAGCTCATGGAATAATTTGTAAGGATTATATACCCTTGGTTATAGTGAGGAAAATATAACAATCCCTTATTTAATTTCATTTCCTTTTGGTTATATGTTTTTCCCTAAAGTTTTTGAATCTGAAATTTGAATTTGGTCCTTTATTGATGCAGTTGATCCCGTTTATAAGATATGATTCTTCTATGAGGTAAGATTGTCTTGAAATGGTTTCTCTGCATTTGCACAATCCAATTGTTATGTCCTGACCCTGAAAGCAGAAGAGATTCAATAGTAATGTTTTTGTTTATGTTGAAGTTCAATAGATTGTTCACTCTTCAGTGCTTAGGAGACTAGGAGCAGTGTATTATACTTTAACTGCAGAGGGGCGGCCTCTGATTCTGTGATTTTTCAGTTTTTGTTGAAACTTACAGCTTGCTTGGCCATATAAACTTGTAAAAGCAGGTAACTTTTTCATTCGTATCATGACAGCAATCTGGAAACTGGGCTTGGATGTTCCGGTTCGATGAGTGGAAACTGTCGAGGTAAACTCAATGCGATTCCCCGAAGGAACTAAACATTTGATTTGACTCCGGTTATGATATGCTTTGTCTACTCATGTTTGCAACACACTGTATAATTTACTTGGCTTTGCTTTCATCTGAGTAATTTATTCTGCTTCAGTTTAGCTTTTAAGCTTTATCATAAAGTCAGTGTTGTAGGTTGCCCGTGAAATGTTAGATGCATTCCTAATTCATTTGCAATTGCAAGGCGTGCTCCCTCGTGTAGGTTTCCGATGAATCATGTTTCTCAATACCATTACGCCGTGGGAGTACTAAATTCTTTGATATCTCCTCTTGTGTACAAAAGGAGATTGAGGCTTTCTCATTCTGCTCAAGAGTAACAGAGTTTCAAATTTGAAACTCCTCCCTTGTCATGGCTTAGGTTAGAAAGAAGTAGACGGTGCAACAGTTGATAGGTTTTTTCAGATCAAATACTCCTTGTTTGCTCTACCAGTTCATCTGCACACATGGATGGGTGGCGGTACATGGTTTCCTAGACAAATTCTCGAAGAAATTCACGGTGGACTTTGCATATACGTTTGAGTTTATGTTGTTTGAGTTTAACGTTCACGATATCTGCTTTGGGGGAAGTTTTGACATGGTTTCACCTTACGCTTGCACGAATGTAGAGAGTGCTTGTAGTTAGAGTACTAGTGAACCTTGTTTTGTTTTGAGAAAGATGAAAGGGTACATGTTGGCATAAAGGAGGTTTCCTTTCCTTTGAAGCGTTCATGAAAATGTGGTGGTGTTTCATTTTTCTTTAGTGAAATTCACTTTTGTTTTCTTTTTCTTCCCAAAAATGGTACAATCAATGAACTCTTTTGCATTTGGGATGACACAGTAACGGTATTTCAAATTACAATGCATGATAACTATATTTTAAATTAATGCACAATCAAGCGGGAAAGTTCAGGCGCGTAACATTGTGTGGTTGACTTAGAAAGTGTAATACGTGTCCCATTTTAATCACATAAGTAAAACTCTCTATCGCTAGTAAAGTGTATAGTTAGGAATATTTGTATTTTTTGTACTTGTTGTATTTTTTGTACTTGTCATTATTGCTACACAAAAAAAGGTATTTCAAATCAATCATGTTGTCCTTGATAACGGTATTTTAAATTGCTCGATATTTCAATTTACTATTTATAATAATGGTATTGCAAATTAATCATACACATTCACATAAGTATTTGTATTTTTTGTACTTGTCGTTATTGCTACACAGAAAACTGTATTTCAAATCAATCATGTTGTTCTTGATAATGGTATTTTAAACCGTTTGGTATTTCAAATTATTATTTATTTAATCATGCACAATCACATAAATAAAAATCGTTACCACTAGTAAAGTGCATAGTTAGTAAATATTTATACTGTCACATCCCGGCCCGGATCCCCATCACATCCTGAGCTCGACTTCAATTTACTATTTATAATAACGGTATTGCAAATTAATCATGCACATTCGCATAAATATTTGTATTTTTTGTACTTGTCATTATTGCTACACAGAAAAATGGTATTTCAAATCAATCATGTTGTTCTTGATAATGGTATTTTAAATTGTTTGGTATTTCAAATTATTATTTATGATAACGGTATTGTAAATTAATCATGCACAATCACATAAATAAAACTCGTTACCACTAGTAAAGTGCATAGTTAGTAAATATTTATACTGTCACATCCCGCCCCGGGCTCCCACCACATCACGGGCTCGACTCCACCGTATCACGATATTGTCTGCTTTGGGCCTTAGCCACACCCTGACGGTTTTGTTGCTGAGAACTCACACGAAAACTTCCCAGTAGGTCACCCATCTTGGGAATGCTCTCACCCGAAATTGCTTAACTTCGGAGTTCCGATGAACTCCGAAGCCAATGAGCTCCTAAAAGACCTTATACTAGGTAGAGATGGGAATATACATATAAGGCTCACAGGATCCTCACATATGAGGGATATGTGATCTTACAATCCACCCCTCTTAGGGCCCCGACATCCTTGTCGGCACACTTTCGGCCAGGGATTGGCTCTGATACCAAATTGTCACATCCCGGCCCGGGCCCCCACCACATCCCGGGCTCGAATCCACTGTAGCACGATATTGTCCGCTTTAGACCCCATCCACGCCCTCACGGTTTTGTTTATGGGAGCTCACATGAGAACTTCCTGGTGGGTCACCCTTTTGGGAATGCTCTCGCCCGAACTCGCTTAATTTCGGAGTTCCGATGAACTCCGAAGCCAATGAGCTCCTAAAAAGCCTTGTGTTAGGTAGAGATGAGAATATACATATAAGGCTTACAGGATCCTCACCCCTGGACGATGTGTGTGTGTGTATATATATATATATGTTACAATACTATGGTATGGTTGAGTTTTAGATTACATTATGGTATATCTATATGCATATTATTGGCATATAATTACTATGAATGCTTTGAAGTACTAAGTTGAACTACGAATGGCTTGATCCCGTTTGAGGGTACGTAGGCAGTCTAACAAGACAGTTAGATGGAGTCATAAAACAATCCAAATTTAAAAATTGTTACATCCCAGACTCGACCTCACTGTAGCACGATATTGTCCACTTTGGGCACTGGCCACGCCCTCATGGTTTTGTTTCTGGAAACTCACACGAGAACTTTCCACTGGGTCACCCATCTTGGGAATGCTCTTGTCCGAACTTGCTTAACTTCGGAGTTCCGATGAACTCCGAAGCCAATGAGCTCCCAAAAGGCCTCGTGCTAGGTAGAGATGAGAATATACATATAAGGCTTACATGATCCTTACCCTTGGGCGATGTGGGATCTTACAATCCACCCCCCTTAGAGGCTCGACATCCTCATCGGCACACTTCTGGCTAGGGATTGGCTATGATACCAAATTATCACATCCCTGCCTAGGCCCCCACCACATCCCGGGCTCGACTCCACCGTAACACGATATTGTCCACTTTGGGCCCCCGCCACGCCCTCACGATTTTGTTTTTGGGAACTCACACGAGAATTTCCTAGTGGGTCCCCCATCTTGGGAATGCTCTAGCCCGAACTCGCTTAACTTCAGAGTTATGAGCTCCCAAAAGGCCTCGTGCTAGGTAGAGATGAGAATATACATATAAAGCTTACAGAATCCTCACCCCTGGACGATGTGGGATCTTACATATACGATTGATGTGCCAACGTATTTATTTAAATGGAATTGTTTGTATTTTATGCATATGTAAATTTTTTTATACGAGCAATATCAAAGTTGATAAACTTCAAACACTAGACTTTGTGTGCATGCTTTTCCATTTTGAGTACTTACAAACACTGAACGCTCACATATATTTAACAATTTGATTTGATCTAACGATTTACATTGAATGATCGAGAATCGTTGGCAATCAAGAAAAATCGATACTCCCTTTAAGATACAAGTCTATTTTTCACAATTAGAAAATAAAATTTGTATCCCTCTCAGTTAGATTCTTGAATTTAACAAATAAATAAAATTTACATAAAAACAAAATAGACGCTACAGAGTACGAAAATTACTTCTCTTATTGATTTATACAAAAAAAAAAAAAAATATTGGTTGGATCCTAACCAATACTCAATTGTCCAAGTCTTTAGTATCGATTTGACCGCTAAAAACGCACCGTTTTCGTTTACTTTCTAGTTTCCATTTTCAAAGCCCGCACATAAAGACTTTTTAGGCAAAATGATTATTGAGATTTACTTAACTCTTCATTTGGTCTCTGAAATTTAAAATCAATAAAAGTTGTTCTTGAGATAGTCCATCATAAATTATTTTGATCTTTCAGTGAAAAATTATGTTAGGATCAAAGTGACAAAATTACTCTCAATATAATAAACAATAAGTTAAAATGATTTGACAAAAATTAAGGATATTTTTGTTATTTTATAGAAAATTTTCATAGAATGATAAGAATGACTGATTGTGAACAAACTGAAAAATTAATTATATCGATTTCAAATCTTAAAGATAAAAATAAGTTGTTATGGAAATCTCCTACACAATTTTGACTAAAAAGCCGCAAGTTTTCGGTTGGAAGGTGAGCAACTTCGAACTACCCGCATCTGACTCTTCCCCGCGGAATTCCCAATGCTGATCCTCTCTCCTACACCACTGAACCCTCCGTCCCCATCACTCTCCTTTCCACCATAAACGGCGCCGTTCCTCTCTTACCGACCGCAACGTCGTCGTTTCGCTGAACGGAGACTCCGGAGTCCCGTTTCAAAGGTACCCTCTTTCTTCATCAGCTCCATTTCTGATTCACTGAGTTAGCTCCATTTTTTAAATCATGGAGATCCCGGTGTTGCGGTATCAAAACTTGGCGTTGGATCAGATCCAGAGCGGATCCAGCTTCCATTTTTCGTTCTCGGATCCTAAGTTCTTCAGGCGGAGATCGTTATCTCTGTTTTATGGGTACTGTTTCCAGTTCAATCGACGAAAATGGAGGAACTCATTGTTATTGCCGCATATCAGGTGTTCCTCAGTGGAGCAGGAGCTGAAGCCGCGCCCGAAGCCCGTGCCGTCGAAAATAGAGGTGGATGAGCCCAAGGGAGCGCCTTTGGAAGATACCCAGATCGTTAAACGCAATACTGGGCTGTGTAGTCAAATCGAGAAGCTGGTTTTGTGTAATCGGTACCGAGAAGCACTTGAATTGTTTGAGATTTTGGAGTTTGAAGGCGGGTATGAATTGGCGGGTAGTACATACGACGCGTTGGTGAGTGCTTGTATTAGTTTGAAATCGATTAGGGGGGTTAAGAGGGTTTCTAATTACATGATTAATAATGGGTTTGAGTTGGATCAGTATATGAGGAACAGGGTGCTGCTTATGCATGTGAAATGTGGGATGATGATTGATGCACGTAGGCTTTTCGATGAAATGCCTGAGAGAAACCAGGTTTCTTGGAACACGATAATCGGGGGCCTTGTGGATTCGGGGAATTTCAGGGAGGCCTTCCAGTTGTTCCTAATTATGTGGCAGGAGTTCTCTGATGCTGGGTCACGGACTTTTGCCACCTTGATTCGGGCGTCGGCTGGGTTGGGACTCATTTTTGCTGGAAAGCAGTTTCATTCCTGTTGTTTGAAGATGGGGCTAGGTGCTGATATATTCGTGTCTTGTGCGTTGATCGATATGTACAGCAAGTGTGGGAGTATCGAAGATGCTCAGTGGGTTTTTGATGAGATGCCACGGAAGACGACAGTAGGATGGAATACTATCATTGCAGGTTACGCACTTCATGGTTACAGTGAGGAAGCTCTGAGTATGTACTATGACATGCGTGATTCTGGTGTTAAGATGGACCATTTCACATTTTCCATGATCATAAGAATCTGTGCAAGGTTGGCTTCACCGGAACATGCTAAGCAAGCTCATGCAGGTCTAGTTCGTCATGGTTTTGGGTTAGATATAGTGGCCAACACGTCACTCGTTGACTTCTATAGCAAATGGGGAAAAATAGAAGACGCCCGTCATGTTTTTGACCAGATGCCTCTCAAGAATGTAATATCTTGGAATGCTTTAATTGCTGGGTATGGTAACCATGGCCGGGGCGATGAGGCTGTTGAGATGTTTGAGAAGATGCTTCAGGAAGGAATGGTACCTAACCATGTTACATTTCTTGCTGTATTGTCTGCTTGCAGTCATTCTGGTTTATCAGAACGTGGATGGGAGATTTTTGAATCCATGAGCAGGGATCACAAGATCAAGCCCCGGGCGATGCATATTGCTTGTATGATTGAATTGCTAGGTCGAGAGGGGCTTTTGGATGAAGCTTATGCACTAATAATAGACGCTCCCTTTGATCCTACGGCAAATATGTGGGCTGCACTGCTAACAGCTTGTCGAGTCCATCAGAACTTAGAGCTCGGAAAATTTGCTGCAGAAAAACTTTATGGGATGGAACCTGATAAGCTAAGTAATTATATTGTGCTCTTAAATATATACAACAGTTCTGGGAAGTTGAGGGAGGCTGCTGGTGTCGTTCAGACTCTAAGACGGAAAGGTTTGAGAATGCTTCCAGCATGCACTTGGATCGAAATTAAAAAGCAGGTGCATATTTTTCGTTCTGGAGATAAAAGCCACGCCAAAACAAGAGAGATCTACCAGAAAGTGGATGACTTGATAAGCAAGATTACAGAACACGGTTACACCCCTGAGGAGAAGTATCTACTTCCTGATGTCGATGAACATGAGCAGACGTCGTTTTACCACAGCGAGAAACTGGCCATCGCTTATGGTCTGATCAATACTTCGGATGGGACACCACTGCAGATTGTGCAGAGTCACCGCATTTGCGGAGACTGCCATTCTGCAGTTAAGTTAATTGCGAGGGTTACGGGAAGGGAAATCGTAGTGAGGGACGCCAGCAGATTCCACCATTTCATTGATGGGAGTTGCTCTTGTGGAAATTACTGGTGATGGCAGAGTTATTTACGTACTCCCCCGTCTCTTGATTTCCTATTTAATTTATTTAGTTGTACGGCTGCAAAAAAGGGAAGGAGTGTAGGAGAGAAAAAAGGGAATGCGAAAATCACTCCACTCAAACCGTTGTAGGAGTTCTCTCAGCCTTAGGGGTAATACTATTTGTTGTAAACATAGATTAAAGGCCAATGAATAAAATCAAGATCTTTTTTTCTTGTTCATATTGCTTGCAAAAATTGTTGCCTAGTCTTTTGAGTCGATTATTTTTTATTCAATTTTTTTCAAAAGAAAAAATGTATTTATGAATTAAATCAACGTAGATTTGGAGCAAAACCGGACGCAGTGATGTTTTAGAATTTATATGGCCGACCTCATTTAGTGGGACAAAGCTTTTTTTTTGTTGTTTGAATTAAATAAATGTATTAACAAACATATAAAATAAAAGGACTACACCAAGCTAACAAGAATTTCCGCTTTGCGAGAGTCGAGGAAGGAACGTTTATTGTACGCAGCCTTACCTTTTCTTTGCAAAGTGACAGTTTCCACGACTCGAACCTGTGATCCTTTGTTCACAAAAAAACAACCTTTTTGTTGCGTCAAGTCTCGCTCTCAAAAAATACAAACTAATTAAAGTAAAATGTCAATAGGAAGCTAGATATGATGAATAAGAAAAAGTTGACATAAAACAGTAACATCTTCAAAGACTATCAAAGTGCCATAGTTGAGCCATATTGGTGATCATATTCACCCACACGTTGATCTCATCGTTTTCTTCCGTCATTGCCGGCACGTCAGGCTTAACATTGATCCTGCAGAGCTGCACGGCAGGCTTAACATTGATCCCGCAAAGCGGACATATATCGCGCTTGGCAAGCCAGGTTTGAATACAAGCCGAGTGAAACTTATGCTTACAAGGCAATGTTACCTCCTTATCGGCTTCTTCACAGTTCAAGCCTTCCAAGCAAATACTGCAGCACCGCCACTCGTCTGACAGAAAAGACTTCGTCATCCATGCTTCCTCCATGAATGATCCTATCGATGCCGCCACCGCTACAGAAGCGTTGCTGGATTCTTGGGACATCGTTGTTGTCTTCGAGTAATAATCTTCTGAATTGCTAGACGCTGTGATTAATTTGCTTGCTTACTTGTTGAGGTTGCAGAGGAATACAAATATATTAAGGGGCGCTAGAGGGATACTCTAGGGTCGAGCCTGTCATAGAAGGCATGCTATTTCCTGCTTCGTGAAGGACGAGTCCAACTCCCAAACTCTGTAGGAAAATAGTGAAGAGATTTTCTTTCTTGCTTTCTTTGGTTCTTTTGCGAAGGGGTCCAGAAGATGGAATTCTTCCAACGCTCAAAACTTATTGAAACAAGCACAAAGTTTATTTGAGAAATCCCTCGACTGACGGGGTTTATACCTATTAATATGTAATATATATTCGTACGAGAAGAAGAATAAAAAGAGATTAATGTCATATATATTACTCATATATATAAGAACAAACAATTATCTAATACCTATTTTAAACTAATAACACAACAATTTTCAATAAAAAAAACGACACTATATTATTATTATTCTTCCATGAGTCCCTAGCACTCACTGAACCCTAATCAACCATTTCAATCGAATCCACCACGGTGGTTTGATGTCCTTGCCCTTGTGCGGCCGCCTCCGCCCTCGTAGGCATCGAAAACCGGCAAAGCGGGCAGGAAGGACGCCTCTCGAGCCAGCTAACAATGCAAACCGGATGAAACCTATGGTTACATGGCATCTCCTTGGCTTCCTCCCCAACCTCCAACTCCTTCAAACAGATACTGCACTCCGCCATTGTTTCCTCCGTCACCGTCACCTTCGGCAAGGCTTCTATCGACTCCTGGGTGGCCCCAGCCAAGGCCGTCACCAATGCCAGGCCCGCCACGGCCGCAAAGGCAGCGGCAGGCGGGGGATTTGGATAAAAGTAAGAGTCGAGGAAACTGTACGTTTGGGATGCTGCTTCGACTTCTGCCATCGCTGGGGTAGCTGGTAGGGCTAGTACTACGGACGTATCGTCGGAGTCGGAGTCGACGTCGTGTGCGTGTAGTGTGGAGGACGTTGTCGGTTGAGTAGTAGTATTCGGTGGTTGATCGGAGGGAGAGCCGGCAGATTGCGATTGGGAAGACATTGTTCGTGTCGTCTTGAAGCTTCAAGAATTAGAGAGATCGATCTCGTTTTGCTTAACAAAAAGACCGAGATTTAGGGATTTAGATTTATAATATAAAGGCTGCCGTACAAATTAAACCTAATTCTTCAAGAACTAGGGCAAGCTTCCCAAACCCTAGAGAAAGTAGCTTATCTTGGTCATGTTCTTATAAGGTTACAATTTCCCTATTTTTTAAAAACAAATTTTGAAAAAAATATAAGGAAAGAAGGCTACGAAGCTAACATTTAAAAATTTATGTATTTGAATTTAAATCAAGATTACTAAAAATATCTAAAAACTAAAGGCGTTAATAATTAATAATAATCAATTCAAACTCACATTGTTAGAGCAAATTAGTTACGATTGGGTGATGTCCACTTTACGCCTAAGTTCGAATTCCTCTTCTCATATGAATTTAGTTAAATTATTCAATACTTTGCAAAATAAATCCTTGTTTGATTGTTTACAATTAAAGAAAAAAACAAGTTTTATGATTCATGCGTAGAAGAATCATTCTTAAGCACTTTTGATTCAAGCGTTATTCAACTTATTCTAATCTAAATTCTACATCGATGAGTTGAACTTAAGTGCAAAAGAGAAACACACTAATATAACCAACTTGAATACGCCAACCGAATTTTCACACTCCCCTTTCGACTTCTATACTCTTTTATTTCTTTATTTTTTCTAGCTTTCGAATTGAGCCATAAATTTCCCATGCCCACAAATATAAATCCCGCCCAACGGACTGGGCTGAGACTGGTAGACCTGAAATACCCGACCCACACTCAACATTAAAGATCCGGTTCACAACATCCTCTCTCTCCCCCTTGCCCTGTCTCGCTCAGGCTGACACATCAACTCACCCAACCGGAAGAGGAGAGAAAAACCAGAGAAGAAAGAGAAAGAGCGTCGGTAGCTTGTGGTGGACGCCAGAGCAACACACCTCCTCCTTCCTGAAAACCCTAAGCTCCCCGGAGCTTGATGGATCCGTCCGGGTCCACTCGATTCAACATCTTTGAGATTTATCGCCGATTCTGCGGTAATTATTTTACTCCGCCTTTTTTTTTTTTTTTGAATTTCTCCGATTGTCGTTTCGCTAATTATATTCTCCCAATTCGTAATAAGCTTTAATTCTTTCTCTCATGGTTGTTCATTGGCTTTGAAATTTGAATTTCTGGTATTTTTGGGGTAGAAAGCTGTTGATTTGTTGAACCTTTAACTTCTTTCTAATGGGGTTTTGAAAGTTTTCAATTCGGTGCGAGAAAATTTGAAAATAAATACCTTACTTTTGTGGGATTTTCCTTACTAAAGTTGGGTTGTAAATTATTTTCTGTTTGGTTGCCGAGAAAGTATGGAGAAGACATGCAGTGAGCTGATTTAATACGTGAAATTTACTTGTTTGAGGTTCCATTGTGTGAAATACTGCAGGTTTGTGATTGTTCTGGTGCAAAGGTTGTATCTTTCTTGCTAACTAACTGCATTTACTTGTGAACTACTGAAAGAGTTTTAAATTATCGTTAACTATCTTAGGAAATAAAGCAAATGCATTTCTGGTCTCAAGTAGCTTCCGTTTCGTGGGTATTTTCTGAAATTGCTGTTTTCGATTTTATGAGATATGGAGTTATTTTAGTCTCCAGTTCTGTGTAAAGTATAACCGGTCATTGTGTAAGTTTCAATTTTTTTTATTGATAAGTCTAGAGTACGAATTCTGACTGTTAAATTGCAGATATCAGGACAGGAAATGGATACGGTCACGGTGAAGGATACATAGAAAACGATGATTCACAGATGGCTAAATATTCAAGGAAGGCATTAACTCAGCTCTTATATCTGGTGGAATCAAAACTGCACGCTAGGTATATATCTTTATATGGAAGCTAGAGTTATGGGACAACACATAATTTGGAGTGCCCTTAGGATGAGGTCATCCTGCATCATGCTATAATTTTAGCCTGTAAGCAATTTGTTTCCCCTTTTCTTTATCAGTTTATTGAGTAGGAGACTGTCCGCTTTGACAGGATATCAATTTTTGATGAAGTTTTCAAGCTAATGTCGCGGTTGGATTCGATGGTAAGATTTATTTGTTGAAGTTTTTAAAGTAAGATTCTTGTAACTAATGTGTGATGTTTGGTTCCACTTTGACTCAGTGAGTTCCTAACAAAAGAAATAACCTCCATATGCAGGTAGACTTTTCTGAATTCTCACGTTTCTATGATTTTGTCTACTTCATGTGCCGTGAAAACGGTCAGAAGAATATCAGTAAGCATCTTATTTTATTCAATCCACGATAGTTCTTAACCTTTTTTGTTCATTCCCTGCAATGTAACACCCTCCTTTGCCTCTTGATTCATTTGCAGCTGTAAATAAGGCTGTTAATGCATGGAGATTAGTCCTAGCTGGGAGGTTTCGGTTGCTGAATCAATGGTGTGATTTTGTTGAGGTAAGATTACCCCAACTCAGTGCTTGCTAGTGTGTAGAACTAATGTTTGTTTTGCTAATGGTGACCATGATTAGAAGTCTAGAACCAAGAATTCATTGTTATATGTCATGGAGTTGGTTGTCATATAAAGTTATATATAGACCAAAGCGGAAGTGTCAACACTTCTGCACGTAAGTGCAAAATTATGAGAATGTATTTTTTTTAGTTCATTTGCATAAAGTGTTTCTGTATTTCAAGGCAACTAATATTTGGTATTCCTCTTAGAAAAATCAGCGGCATAACATCTCTGAAGATACCTGGCGGCAAGTTTTAGCTTTTAGCCGCTGTGTGCACGAAAATCTGGAAGGGTATGATCCTGAAGGTATATATCATCAGTTTTGTGTTGATGCTTACTCCCTTCTATCTAAGCACGTAACGATAAGTTCAAATTGCCCTTTGAGTCCATCAGATATGAGACTCCTATCTGAATGATCATTGCTTTAATCATTTTTGCAGGAGCTTGGCCTGTTTTAATAGATGACTTTGTTGAACATATGTACAGGTTTGATCTCTATACCCTCGTAATGATAGCTCATAAAATGGGAGGCTGTAAATACTCATAATGATAGGTCTACGTAAATGTATAATTGAACAGACTTTTTTCGTGCAGGGTTTCCGGATCTAACAATAACTCTAGCTTCAACTGTAACTGTGGTGATGCAGAATCGTGGTCATGTACATATGATGAACCTCTTCCTGGTATGTCACTGTACTTCCAAGCGCGGTCCCAGTATTCACTACCTTAACTAATGCCAGACTTGTATTGTGGTGCAGGCTTGAAGATTTTACCTGGTTTGAAACGGAAGTTACCTGGGGAGGACCTTCACATGGAAGAAGTGGTGCCCTCGCCCGCCCTCTTCCCACAGTGTACAGACTGGAATCATGCATTAAGCACTAAGAAACGTCGGTCAATGTCGTACATACCAGCAAACTGGGAGGATAGTACACCAGGAAATACTGTGGATGATTCCATGGAAACCATAAGACATAGCAGTCCAGTGAATTCTTCCAAATCTCCATGCGCGGTTGAAGGTTGTCTGTTGAAGGGCTTTGCAGGACTGCTTTCTACGCGTTCCTGTCTGCAATTTGATCGGGACAGGGGAGTTTCATTTTCACAGAGTCACAAGTATCGAAAGCGTCTTTTACGAGGAGATGCAGTTTAATGTAGTTGGATGCTTCCGAATGCAATTAGAGTTGTTTACTTGTGATGTAGTCTTCTTATTGATTTGTTGGTTGAGTGTCAATAATAGTCTTCTATTCGGATTTGACAAAATTAATAAATTTAATTTGTATTCCTAAGTTTAATCATCATCAATGGTTGATCAGATAAATGGCCGAGGCTACGCAAGGCGAAGCTTTTGTAGACCTAGGCGTAGCCAAGTTCGCTAAAGACAAAGTACTTATGTCGGCAACCCAAAGTTTGAAACCTTTTCTCGCAGTTTAGATTAGATTAGAAGACGCTTTTCAATGGCCAAAATAAGCATTACTGATTAAAAACACGAGAAACAGCTATCATTCTTTTCACTTTCGCGTGCCGGACAGAGTACGAGCAACTGTGTGATTTATTAGAAGGAAGCAAAAAAAAAAAAAAAAAAAAAAAAAAAAAAAAAGAAGGGAGGAGTCTGAACAATATTTACACAGTAACAACTACCGTAGTTACTTCCCTAACAGAACCGTGGTGGATCGATAAAGTACTTAGGCAGAACTTGTGGCCGTCAGGCAGCAAAAGCTCACCATTGGTACTTTGCAGCCACAAGAACCTCCTCATAGTTCTGAGCAGCTTGGTCCCAGCTCAGGTCTTGCATCATCCCTCGTCTCTGGATTCCTTCCCAGCTCTGCTTGTAGTCTCGATACGTAAAGAAGCAGTTCCCTAATGCGTGGATTAGCTTACCAACCTCAGCGCTGTCAAATGTCCACCCAAGTCCTGACTCCTCATACGGATTGAAAGGATGCACGGTATCTCTTAGTCCACCAACAGCATGAACAACTGGAATTGTCCCATAGTTCATAGCATATAGTTGGTTCAGTCCACACGGCTCAAATCTTGATGGCATGAGCAAAATGTCTGCACCGGCAGTTATCCTGTGAGCCGTTTGTACAGAAAACCCAACCCATCCCCTGACCTTGTCTCGGTGTTGATGTTCAAATGCCCTTAGCATCTCTTCCAGGTCAGGTCTGCCAGAGCCTAACATGATTAGTTGCACATCCTGACCCATCATCCAAGGAATTGCCTCTGCTATGAGATCGACACCCTTCTGGTGATCCAGCCTCCCAATGAAACCAATTACCGGGATATCCTCACGGACTGGTAAACCCAGCTCCTTCTGTAAGGCTGCCTTACACTGAGCCTTGCCAGTCTGAAGTGTTTCCAGGGAGTAGTTCGTGTAACCATCTGATTTCAAGAAAACATCATACTGTGGATTCCATTCTTCCGTGTCAATTCCATTAACAATGCCTCTGAATTTCCAGTCATTCTCATTTATGATCCTGTGCAATCCCCAACCACCGTCAACCGTTTTAAGCTCCCACGCATATCCATGACTCACAGTAACCACACGGTCTGCTGTCTTTAGACCAGCTGCAAAGATATTGAAGTGCTCGCCTCCAATAGGGTCATACATTTTGAAAAGGTCCAGGTAGTGTCCCGGAAGATCAACGAAGGAGAAATCAGCTACTGGCCCCCGACCCTGGATAAACTTAACAAGTATAATCCATGCAAAGAATTCTTTATACTACGATGACATTCAAAACCTTTGAAACAACTTATGGTGTTTTGTACTTACTTGATAGCCAGAATATTGCAGTTAACAATTGAATGATAAAGACGTGATTTTGCTCATCTTTACAATTTATACATTTTGGGCGGTTTATGTTTTCACATTTAAATATAAGAATGGAATGACTCGATCTAATTTGTGTGCAATCCACCAAAGCACGTTTTAATCCGCTATTTCTACATAAACCAGTAAAACTCAGCAACCTACTAGTATAGAAACCATCAGCTTATTTTCTAACCTACAATGCAAATTTAGCTTGAGTTTCCATCAGACAATAAAATGACTTGAAAATAAGTTTCAGTTAAATGACCTTTATCAAAGGAACAAACCTGGTGAGCTATGTTATGGATAACAAGGATGGATCTTGTATATATCATTAAACCATTGTCTCGATAATACGCCTTCAAATACACCGGCAACAATGCAGTATGCCAATCATTTGCAATGAAAGCCAAGTTTCCATCACCATAGCAAACACCGCCACAGGGGACAAGCCAAGGGACCTGCAACCAGTTTTTTTTTATTACGTCTTAGCAGATAAAATGGAAAAGAGCATTTGCTAATTTGACTCTACGCAAAGAGGTGAGGTGGTGTACTTCAACTGCCGCCTTGCAAAATAACACCATGCGTTTTAAAATATCCTGCACCATGAAACCAAAGAAAAGTAACTCAATTTGCATTAAAATGGCATGCAAAACAACAGTGATCCATAATGCAAAAGGAGTTTATAATTTTAAATCGATGATACCCAAAATCAACAATGTAATCAGCAAGTATCACAGAAGGAGCACCATCAAGGTTGAGAAGCCGCTTAGGCTCAATTTATTTATTTGGTTATCTGTGAAGCCGCTGCTGCCTATCTTGTAAATTTTCATGCACAAAGTTATCTAGTTTTAGTTACTTTCTCATTTCTAATCACAAATAGATTAAGATTTGAGTGTGTATGAGCAAGTCCTAATCAATTCTAACCATAGGGACTCAACGTGAAAACGGAATGCCGGTTGTCAACTACTTGACGCCCTCCCTCTCCTCCTCTAACTGATTCTTGAAAAATATATTTTAAGAAATAAATACTGAGCTGCACCAGGCTAGACGAGGCCTAATTTAAAATCCGAAACCCAACCTAAACTTTGTTTTCACTTAAGAAACTAAGCCCATCCAAGTCCCATCAAGACAAACTTAATAATAAACAAATAGCAAACAGATCTTTGTTAACAAGGGGTACAAATGACATAGCTGACAGATTTTTTCAGGAGAAAAAGGTGTCACTAAGTCAGAGCCATTCTTTTAATTGGTAGTGGTTCTTCAACGCTAGTCTCTAATGATAAATCTGCTGCATAGCATAGCAAAAGTAATCTAATAAATCTAATAAGACGAACATTGTTTATCCCTCTCGAGAAGCAATTGAAGCTAAAATGAGAACAAATATCTTACCTCACGCTTTCCTCCATATATATTGTGCTCCATGTGACGGAACACAGCAGATTCAATGAAGACACAATCTACACCATCAATATACGCATGGAAATATGCTACTTCCATATACTGCAAAGTAAGTTATTTTTAGATAACGGGCAGTTAAAATGTATCTAATTCGGAACTTAGAATATTAGTAACAATCAAATGCTGCAGATGCTGCACACCTGGCCATCAACTTTATATGCTTTCCGAACTCCTGAATCTTGGGGTTCTGCATAATCACCATAGCGAGGTGCCACAACCTATGAGAGAGAGAGAGAGAGTATGGGTTTAGCAGTCATAGAATTGTAAATCAAATGGGAGGTCTATAAAACATGCATGCTGGAAATGTCAGTTTGACTTGATCCCCATGCCTAACATTTCATTATATTCCCAGCTCATTGTCCATGAAATTACTGAACAACAAAACTTGGGAAAGAAGTTTCATATTATAAAAGATAAAAGCATTACCATGACCCTGTGTCCACGCCGAGCCAAAGCCTTTGGTAAAGCCCCAGCAACATCTCCAAGCCCACCTAAAAGAATTCTTCATTTTCAGTCTTTATAAAGGACATTGACATCTCGCATTCTGGGCTTACGAAACATTACCTGTTTTCGACCATGGAGCACATTCTGCAGCTACCAATATGACGTTCATGACATTAGGCCCAGCCAAAGGAGGGAGCTTTACGTCCTCACTCGAAAAACCAGTTGCCCCATCATTGACCTCCTCTTCACTTGGTTCTTTCAGATCAACAAGCTCCTCATCTTTTAGCATAGACGACTCAGGGTTAGTAAGAAAAGATGGCAAACCATCAGACCACTCTGTCTTGGAACTATCCTTACTCACATGGTTACTGGACTCTAGTTCACTGGGAGACTGATCAAACGGTAAAGCATCTCCATGATCCTTTTCTATTTCATCAAGCCCTCCACTAAGAGCAGAAGGCACAGTTTCAAAATCCTTTTCTTCAGTTGAATGCTCATAGCTGCTCGAAACAATGCTGCCAATTTGGTCAACACTTTTATCAACACCACTTGAAGAACTTTCCGCATTCAAAAACGATTCATTCCCTTGTTCAAAAGAAGCTTCGTCTTCTTCTTGGCTGATATCACTACTTTGTATAGAAGATACCAATTTCCTTCTTTCAGAAATCTGCAAAACCCAAATTTGCTAATTCTAATTTCAACTCTCCTTAATTACTAAAAACACAAAAGATGCAATCTTTTGGCCTAAAATTATTTACTTTCATTACAAAGGAGAGTATTTTCTGAAATTACCTGTTGTAGTAGTTCTTTTTGCACAGCAAGAACCTTCTTGCTCTTTTCAATGGTGGCCTGAAGCGCGTCCTCCGGCTCGCCCGCGTCCTCACCTTCCGCCGAGCTCTTTCGGATCGCTCTCAGCGGCTTAATCCTCCAAAGTTTCCCTCTTGTGCACCAATTAATCCGTACTCTGCACATTCGCGCAGGTCCTGCAGACCCATTTGCAGAAGCATTGATCCCACTAACTTCAATGGAGCTTCTGGGCCGATTCGTGAAGAATGGGAATCTGAGCCGGGGATTAGTACTGCTGTGAACGAGCACAGAGTTGTCAGTCTTGGTCCCTACGATAAAATGCAGAGACCCAATGGAAGCCATGAGACAATGTGTTCGATGAAATGCCTCGGCGAACTAGCAGGAGCTCATAGACCGGATACAGCACATTGAGATGATTCGGCTGAAAATAAAGCAAACCCAGTTGAGGAAATTCAATCAGAAACAAACCCAATTGAGGAAATGGTGGATAAACGACGCCGGAGTGAACAATGAGGAGGAATCGGAGGCGAAACTGAAACGGGAGAAAGAGAAACCACGGACACAGACAGAACAAGCAAGAGCACAATCGTTGAGATGGGTCCCACAGAAGAAGGAGAAATGAGGCTCAAATTTGCTGATGAAAATTTGGGGAAGAAAGGAGCGTCGCCAAGAGTTTTGGATGATAGTGCGACCACAAACACACACTCCGTACTGAACTGTGATTCTTCTGCCAGAGACTCGGGTTCTGTGTGGGCCTGGGCTTCCTCGAGTTATGGTGACGATGTGAAGAAAATTTTTACACACCTACTTGAACTATAATTTTATTTGGAATTGCTTATTTAAAAGTACTTTTGCTCAGAAACACTTTCAACACTTTCGATGAAAGCGCTTCTATTAAACGCACATTAGTTTTTTTAATAAAAATGCAAGTGCACTCTAAAAAAAGTACTTGAAGTACTTTCCGAAAGAAGTATATGACAAGTGCTTCTTTCTGAAAGTGTTTTTGAACCGAGAAGCATTGTTAACACTTTCTACCAAACATGATCAAAAGCGTTTTTAGTGATCTAAAAGCTCTTTTAATTATTTCAATAGTATCTCCAAACAGACCTTATATTTTGTAGATATGTGACAATTTATAGTTGTGACTCCATGTCACATCCCGGCCCGGGGGGACTACTTCCCGGTCCCGCTCCACCACCGTATCACGATATTGTCCGCTTTGGGCCTCGATCATGCCCTCACGGTTTTGTTTTTGGGAACTCACACGAGAACTTCCCAATGGGTCACCCATCCTGGAAATGCTCTCGCGCGCTACTCGCTTAACTTCGGAGTTTCTACGGAACCCGAAGCCAGTGAGCTCCCAAAAAGGCTTCGTGCTAGGTAGGGATGATAATATACATTTAAGGATCACTCCCCTGGGTGATGTGAGAAGTCACACTCCATATTTGTTGTTGTTTTATATTTTCTTTGATATATTGATTTTTTCTTTGTCAAATGATATACTGAATTAATAGCACAACAGAAAACTGTATGAAAAAAAAAATGTGAAAATCACCTCTCTCATTATGATGTTCAACAAATCGATATTCTATTTAAAATTATACCTGTTTAACTGAAAGTATTTTTGAAAAAAATATTTTTAAAATTAATTTTTAGTAAAAATGTAAATTAACTTTAAAAAAATTATTAAAATGCTTCATGAAGCACATAACTCGTACGTATTAAAATAAATATTACTCAAAAAATACTTTCAATCATCAAAAGGCACTTCCCAAACAAAACAGATAACACAAACGATATTCACGTTTTGCTTTCATTTTGTTTTATCTCTAATCTGCAGCCACATTTTTCGCTTTGACTATGACACCATGAAAAGTTGTTTTATCTCTGGTCTGCTGCCACATGTTTCGCACGGACTTTGACACCATGAAAAGTTGTAGTATCATTTTGGTTTTGGGAGATCTGAGGAATCAAGATCATCAAACAGATTTTGGCAGTCTTGGGTGGACGGATGAGAAATTTATTTTAAAAGTATGGTTTTTTATTAGCTTATTTTATTAACTTACTTCATATAAATTAAGAATTTAGATCTCTCTCATTTTGTTGAATAGTTGGATTACTTAATCCGTCAAACTCCAAACTGCAAGATACAAAGAAATTTTGAATTCAAATATGAGGTAGAGCTTTTCGAGAATTAAAAGGTTGATGATTGAAAATTTTCAAATATTTTACAAGATTAACATGTTAGGATAAAGTTTTCATTAAAGGAATTTGTTAGTTTTTTGAATCATGAAATGATAACAACTTTTTTTTATCTATTTCTTTAAATTTAAAAAGCAACTTTCTTCTACTTATTCCAATCTTGAACAATCAAGTTGTTTTGTAATCATTTTCTTTAGAAAGGGATATTTTCTGGATCCCTTCCATCAAATTCATCAAATCCACTAATCGAGGTCTTTGAAATTTGATCCAACGGCTAACAGGGTCCCTCTTTAAAATTTATAATAACTTTAGTCTTTTGATCAAATTTCGAGAATCCGGATTGGTGGATTTGGTGAAAGAGATCCGGAAAGGATCCCTTTCCAATTTCTTTACACCTTTTTGCTTTTTTAAACTTGGAAATGCTTTAGTTAATCATTTTGTGTAGAAAGTTGAAATGAATTGGTCCAACTGGTAGACTTTCTAAGCATGCCATAAAGTAATGTACTGGCCTCTTAATGCTATATGAGATGAGAAGAAATGTTTCTCTTCTAATTTATTTGGTGTCATTATTTGTATCATTTTTTTAAATAAAGATAGGACCTACATGCGTTGATGAGTTTATTTCTATTAAAGATGTGATATAAATAATCATACAAATAAATGGTAAGTGTAGCAGTAAAACAAAAAGTTACACGAGTTTATACACACACGGAACATAAATGATTAAACCGAATCATTCTTGGATAAATCCTATTTTGTTTTGTTGATCTGCCCATTTTATTCAAATCGAAATCATACTTATCATAATCTACTGTAAAATAATTAGTTACTAACGAACCAAACTAAATCGTGACCAACCTTATGTACAATGGACGGGCTAGACCTTTATTTTCCAAGGGTACTTGCTACTACCAACTGCCAAATCCCACTTACGCACTTTGCATAATTTTGCAACAAATGCAAACCAAAGAAGTAAAAATTCATACTTAAAGACAACAAAATGAAAACTTTCATTTCAAAGTTAGGCTTATTTTTGACATTTGCACTCTTCGTGAAATCTCACTTTAGCCTCTTCACTCTATATTAACTTACTTTACCACCTGCATTCTTTTTCTGTGTTCTACTTTACCCCCTACACTATATTGTCTCACTTTAACACTTGCACTCAATGTCTCACTTTACCCTATTGGCCCAATTAAGTTAAAAAGAGCTATTAATTGTACTATTGTGGCATGGACAATTTTGTCTTTTCAACTATGTTAGGAAGACCCATGAGTACAGGAATGTAGGTTAAACTCAAACTAGGGTTTGATTTTTTCAGATTAAGAAAAATAAGAGAGTGATAAAGGTAGAGATTCTCATGACAAAACCCTAAAAACCTTGCAAAAGGATCCGAAAACATTGAAATTGATTCGTGAATATTGAAATTCAACACTCTATTTTTATATTTCAACCTTCTATTCTTATATTTTTGTCTTAATCTAGAGAAATCAAATCCTAGTTTGAGTTTAACCCATCTCCCATTACCCATGAATTCCACTAGCATGTTACATGCCACACAACAAACGTAGTTGAAAAGACTAAATTGTTCATGTCATGTCAACACAATTAACAACTCTTTTTTAACTCAATTGACGGAATAGAGTAAAGTGAGACATTTAGGAATAGTGCAGGTGTTAAAGCTACACAATATAGAGTGTAGAAGATAAAGTGGGACAAAAAAAAAAGGTGCAGGGGGTAAAGTGAGACAATACATAGAGGATAAAGTGAGATTTGATGAATATTACATGTATCATAGCTAAGACTAAGCCTGATTAAAATTAATACATATAGTTCATCCAGATGATTACATGAAATTGAAGTTATACCATTTATTGACTAATTAATCAAAAAGTTATAAGCAGCCTTCACTCCTCAGAGTCTTATTGAGAAAGCAGTAGGATTATACATAATATTGCAAAGTAGAGGTCGGGGTCGGGGTCGGGGCAGTGCCTGTCTGATCGCAACACTCAAAGCAATAAGGCTTTGGTTCATACACACACAAGCAGCATACACATCTCCCGTCACATTCTACAACATATTATTCAACAAACAAAATTAAGTCGATTAACTGTGTATAGTACATAACTAATTAATAATTAAACTACTACTAGGGATTAATTAAACTTGTTAATTACATACCGGCAACGGTGGCCTTGGCGGAGGAATACAGCCTGGTGTCGTTGAGATAGACTGCATATGGACATGGGAGGCTAGAGAGTCGAGTGGTTGCTTGAGCTTTCATGGTCGTACTGACAGTTATTAGCAGTACGATAGCCATGCAAAATACAATTTTATTGAAGCTGGCCATTTTCCAAAAATATTAACAAATTAACAAGAATATAATTGATGGATGGGTTCTATATCTAAAACTAATCCACCTTAATTTGGATGAGAATTGAAACTACATATGTTCGATTGTCCAAATATATACACAAATTTTCAGAAGGTATATTAATGATTATTTCAAATATTGAATCTGGCAATTAGGCAAGATAATGTTACAGCATATGTTATATATATACTGATTAGGCAAATTCTTGATTGCACATGTTATATATGATAATTATTTTGACTGTCTTTTGCAAATAGAAAAGAAGATTCAAGCAATATTAGGAGAGAAGAAATCAAATCATGCACATGACTCAGGTCATTAGATAAATGTATGATTAGTGATTGATCTAACTGTCTTATGGTTTCAGATTTGGGTATTTTTTGCAGGCATGATTTTTTAGGAAGCCTAAAAAATAGACGATTCAGATTGTTGAAATACATCACAAAGCATGCTCTACAAAAACTTGAATAAAAATTGTGTAAAAATGTAACTTTGCAACCTAATATACTATTACTCAGACAAACTCATTGTCAAAGTGAAGCGTAATACAACATATCAATATTAACATATAAAAACAGAAACAACACAACATATTAATACAACTTACAGAAACACAAACATCATTAATTAATACAACAAATCAATTGTATCTTGAATATGCATGCTTCATTATATTCACGCAGCCATGCAGCCAATCCCGTAGCGAGTACTCGGAAACACAAGAAACAAGCCACTGCACACGATCCCCACCATCAACGGGAAACTCTCCATAACTTCATCCATATCCTTCTCGTGCCCCGGAAACAAACAGTCCGTCACGCGCCGGTCCGAAAACGCGATCGCCACAAACACCATGACAGACATAATGGCGTGAACGAAGTCTGACAGCCCCAATTTGTACCTCTCCTCCTTCGGCACCTCCACCCCCAGGCCCGGTTTAAATACCGCTAGTCCTTTCTGCGTCACGAATCCGTAGTACAACTTCCCGTCAGGCCCACGGAAACTGTCCGTGAAGTGGAAGAAGAAGCATGAGAGGGTGCACATGCCAAGGAGCACGAGTGTCATCATAGTGGTGACGCCCGTGCACTCTCCGGTTCTGTAGATAGCGGGGAGCACCATTTCAAAGGTTAAGAGAGTGCCGGTGGGGAGAAAGTTGGCCAGCAATGAGGTCTTAGATAGAGTTTTCTGGACCCCTTTCGCAACGGCACGGCGTTTGCGGCCGTGTAAGTGGTCCGGGTTCAGTCGGAGCAAAGGCAGAGGGTGAGATGAAGAAGAAGGTGGCGGCGGCTTTGGTGGTGACTTGGCGGACTCGTCGTCGTGTGGGTCCCCGTAGACTGCATTGTTGTAGATTTTGATTCCAACTCCATCGCTTTTTTGGTCCATTTTTGCAGTTGTTCTTCTCTTTGGGCAAATTCGATCAATTGGTATTCTGGATATGGATTTAAATTTTGGAACGGTTTTTCAATTACATTTATATAGAGGCTTTGTCACTAGTTTAAATTCAAATTTAGGTAGTTATCAACGGTTATTGGTGAAATGATAACTGATTTGTATAGTTAACTGTTCAAAATCCTTGTTTTTTTTATTTTTTCCCTGAAAAATAATTCAAACAATTTACAAAACATTTTGTTTTTATAGTTACTTATTAGATATATTCTCTTTGGAATCAAAAGCATGGAACACACAAGGGTTATTATAGTCGAGGTATCTGAATTTGATTCCCCATTTCTATAATTGTTTATAGTGAAAAAAAATTGACATGTTACGCATGTATGAACGATTAGATCATTTTAGTATAATCAATATTTAAAATATCTGTATTAGTGAAAATATTGATATGTAAATTTGTAGAAATATCAATATCAATATCAATATATATTGCCTTCGATACCAAAAGATGGAAATTTTCTAAAAAGGTGCTTTGCAAATCCAAATCGTTCTCGGATAGCACCTGCTCCAATAGAAATTTCTCTAATTTAAAATGAAACTTATAAGAAATATCATATAGCAGTTTGTCGATATTTTAACTGATCATTGGAAAATATTGTTGAATTCTAGCAATTTTAGTCAGAATTTAAGAGTTTCTTCAATATGAGTGCAATTTAGACTGCACCATCCCCTTCCATGTCTTTTTTTTCAGATGTTTTTACAGAAATATCGATCATATAGTTGAAATTTCAAACACTGCTTATAACTTGCAAAAAGAATTTTTGTACTTCTGAAACGCCTTAAGAGTATCCTAAAGCACGCTAATATAACATTTCACGCGAACAAGTTACTACACATCTTGATTAATTTGGACCCACGATTATGCATGATTAATTTGGACCCACGATTATGCTGATGCTGATTACCAAATGTACCACTCCATTCCAAGTGTGCGGCTGAGAGATGAGGGTAGGACTTCAAAATTTCATGTCATCTTCATAAATTTTCGAGGTCACCAATTTTTCACTGTGATTACGTATTGATCTTGCACATCAACTTTGTACAGACTTCTCGACGTTTCATGAATCAAACAGAAAACTGGAAGAGACATGACAACTTGGAAGTGCTAGAAACCTCCAATGCCTCCCATATTAAATCACTCTTCCACTCTGTACTTTGCTCAAACGATCGACACACTCCAATCACAAAACAGTCCAGTCCTGCTAGCAAACAGACCCTAATCGAGCAATTTCACCTAAGAACATGTCACCTGCTCTCTCCCTCTCCCTCTCCCTCTCCCTCTATCCACTCTGCAAATCCCAGGACATTTCAAAGGACACCCACCTCACAAAAAACCCTAACAAGCAAAACCCATGTCAGAAAACTCCCTCAAACTTCAAATTTACCAGAAGGTCGCTGTTAAATTCCACGTCACTGGGACTAGCCCTAACAGGAGCTGCAGGATCCCTCTCTGTTTCTAACCCTGCAAAAGCAGAGCCAGAGCCAGAGAGCCCGGCTGCGTCGACTTCGAGCAGAATGTCATACTCCAGGTTCTTGGAATACTTGGACCAAGACGCTGTGAAGAAGGTGGACTTGTTTGAGAACGGCACCGTCGCGATCGCCGAGATTTTTAACCCGGTGTTGGAAAAAGTCCAGAGGGTTAAGATTCAGTTGCCTGGACTGCCACCGGAGCTGCTGAGGAAAATGAGAGAGAAGAACGTAGATTTTGCAGCTCATCCAATGGAGGTTAATTGGTTGCCAGCAGTGCTGGATTTGTTGGGAAATTTTGCTTTTCCTTTGATCCTGCTCGGGACATTGCTGTTGAGGAGTAGTTCTTCAAACGTGCCAGGAGGCCCCAACTTGCCTTTTGGACTTGGAAGGTATAAAATTTACCATCTCATATATGGCATTAGCTAGTTTTAATTTTCAGGAAAAACTTTTGCAATGCACCTTTAAGTAATGAACTTCTTTCGATTTGCTATATCGACTTTTAATTTGTTTTTATCATTTGAATGGACGAAATTAATAGTTTAGAAGGTAAATCGAAACAACGGACTAAGTTTAGGTCACATTGCTAAATACTTGGCATGAATTTTGTACTTCATGTTAAGTCAAGGTGGAAATTCTGTATGAATGACATATGTTCTTTATTAAGGAATGCACAAAAGTTCTCTATTGTATGATACTGTTGAAAAATGTATCAACTCTGTGTTGATAGGTTTCGTTGACAATGATGATATCAACACATTATTGATAACACATCAATAATAAAGAACACACGTCTTTACATTTTTTTTTTTTTTGACTTTTTGTCAATCGATAGAATTGTTAGATTACATGTTAGATTAGAAAGCCGACAGGGTTATAACTCATGTCATGGTGCAAGGGCAACACTCATCTCCATCACTGTAAGTTAGGGTGTTTAATGTTCATGATTTGATTCAACTGAATACTGGACATGATTTACGTACTCTTATATTATATGGACCAACAGGAGCACAGCCAAATTTCAGATGGAGCCCAATACAGGGGTGACATTTGATGATGTGGCCGGAGTCGATGAAGCAAAGCAAGATTTCCAAGAGATTGTTGAATTCCTGAAAACCCCAGAAAAGTTTTCTGCAGTTGGAGCAAGAATTCCCAAAGGGGTTCTTCTCGTGGGGCCGCCGGGGACCGGAAAGACACTGCTGGCCAAGGCCATTGCAGGTGAAGCGGGGGTACCTTTCTTCTCTCTGTCAGGGTCAGAGTTCATTGAGATGTTTGTGGGAGTAGGAGCTTCTAGGGTTAGAGATTTGTTCAACAAGGCGAAGGCGAATTCTCCGTGCCTGGTTTTCATTGACGAGATAGATGCTGTGGGGAGGCAGAGAGGCACAGGAATCGGCGGCGGAAATGATGAGAGGGAGCAAACCCTGAATCAGCTGCTCACTGAAATGGATGGGTTTAGTGGGAACAGTGGAGTGATTGTCATCGCCGCCACAAACCGCCCTGAAATTCTTGATTCTGCTTTGCTTAGGGCTGGCAGATTCGACAGGCAGGTAAGCTAGCTGTTACTTGTGTTCCAAGCTTTCCAACTTTCATAAGTTTTTGAGCTGTGACTGGTATTCGAAAACCGGGTTAATTTTTTCGTGTTTCTCGGGCAGGTTAGCGTTGGATTACCGGATATAAGGGGAAGAGAAGAGATACTAAAGGTTCACAGCAGCAATAAGAGGCTTGATAAGGATGTTTCTCTGAATGTTATTGCCATGAGAACTCCTGGATTTAGTGGTGCAGACCTTGCAAACCTCATGAATGAAGCTGCCATTCTTGCTGGTAGGAGAGGCAAAAATCAGATAACAATGAAGGAAATCGATGACTCGATTGATCGAATTGTGGCGGGGATGGAAGGCACAAAAATGACAGATGGGAAGAGCCAAGTTCTTGTGGCTTACCATGAAGTTGGCCACGCTATTTGTGCGTAAGTTTGCGTTCATTCTTCATTTAGCTGTCGCAGATGTAAGTTAGTTCAGTAATACAACAACTTTTTTCAAGCCTTTTGAACTCAAATGTTATGTATTCTTTGTGAATTGTAGGACACTGACTCCAGGCCATGATCCGGTGCAGAAGGTCTCTTTGATTCCGCGAGGCCAAGCACGCGGTTTGACATGGTTCATACCAGGCGAAGATCCTACTCTTGTTTCTAAGCAACAACTATTTGCTAGAATAGTTGGAGGTCTAGGAGGTAGGGCAGCTGAGGAGGTGATTTTTGGGGAACCAGAAATAACAACTGGTGCAGCAGGAGACTTGCAACAAATCACACAGATAGCAAGACAGGTACATACATAATACTTTAATTAACGAAAGTGCAGAATGAGAAAATGAGAGTGTGAAAATCACTTCCCATTCTTAAATGTCAAGAACTATGTACCAAAAAGTACCTAGAGAAAGTTACAAGTTTGCCATTCTTTGCAGATGGTGACAACGTTTGGGATGTCGGAGATTGGACCCTGGGCGCTGACAGATCCGGCAACACAAAACAGCGATGTCGTGCTAAGGATGCTGGCAAGAAACAGCATGTCTGAGAAGCTGGCGGAGGACATTGATTTGTCAGTGAGACGGATAATTGAAAGTGCATATGAGATGGCTAAGAAGCATGTGCGGAACAACAGGGAGGCCATCGATAAGTTAGTAGAAGTGCTTTTGGAAAAGGAGATTCTCACAGGAGATGAATTCAGAGCAATTCTGTCTGAATTCACAGATACTTCTGTGGCAAAGTTGGATAGGAAATCAGTAAGGGAGATGATTGAAGCCTAGGCATATATCACTATACATGTACAAACGTTTTGCTGTCACATACTTGTAAATAATATAAATCACTTTCTCTTGGATACATTTGTAGACGTGGATGGAGTTACATTAAATATAGCAGAGTGCTCTGTCTATGTATTCGAATTTGAATTTCTCATGCTCCTAACAAATTTTTTTTTAACAAAGGTACTTTCTAAAGAAGTATTTCCAAACAGACACGAGTACTGGCCTAAAATTAACAATTAAGCACCTACTAACATTTTTCAATAAACGTGTGGTTAAGTCAGAGCTTGTTTGGATGTACTTTTAAAATGACTAAAAACGTTTTTGGTGAAAATGTTTTTAAAACCATTATTTGGTAAAGATGCAAGTAAATCCTGAAAAAGTAAAGATGTAAGTAAATCCTGAAAAAGCACGTAAAGTACTTCCTGGAAGAAGCACATAATTGGTGCTTTTTCTAGAAAACACTTTAAGTACTTATGGAACCCAAAAACATTTTCTCTAAAAACATTTTCAATCATTTTAAATGCACATCCAAACCAACCCTCACTCTCTTTTACTACTTTGTTATGTGCCGAGACTTCTCCCCAAATCCAATCCAATCCCCATATCCCAAGTGCATGGTTCGGCTTCCAAACCCAACCGCCAACAACTGTAATTCAAACTTTGGCTCCAAGAAGGAGCAATGTCTCCATCTCCTCAGCCGGTGCTCCACCTTCAAACACCTCTCTCAGATCCACGCCCAAATCCAAGTCTCTGGCTTTCAAAACGACCACTTTCTCCTCACCCAACTCATCCGCTTCTGCGCCTTGTCTCCCGCCAAAAACTTCGCCTACGCCCGAACCCTCCTCGATCACTCTGAGTCTTCGCCGCCGTCTTCATGGAACTTCCTCATCCGTGGCTGCGCCTCCAGCGACTCGCTCCGAGAGGCCATCTGGGTCTTTCGGGCGATGCTCGCCCGCGGCGTTCGACCCAACCAGCTCACCTTCCCTTTCCTGATCAAGTCCTGCGCTTCGGCCGCCGCGCTGAAAGAAGGGAGGCAAGTGCATGTGGGAGTCGTGAAGTGTGGGTTGGACTGTGATGTTTATGTTCAGAACAATCTGGTTCATTTTTATGGGGAGTGTAAGAAGATTAACGATGCGCGGAAAGTGTTCGATGAAATGTCTGAGAGAAGTGTTGTTTCCTGGAATGCAGTTATAACCGCTTGCGTTGAGAATTTTTGGTTGGATGAGGGAATTGAGTACTTTGTGAAGATGCGGGGTTGTGGGTTTGAGCCGGACGAGACTACAATGGTGGTCGTGTTGAATGCATCCTCGGAGCTGGGGAACTTGAGCATTGGGAGATGGGTTCATTCCCAATTGATTGAAAGAGGGTTGGCTTTGAATTGCCAGTTGGGTACTGCACTCGTGGACATGTATGCAAAGTCTGGGAATTTGGGTTATGCTAGGATAGTTTTCAATAAGATGGAGGTGCGGAATGTGTGGACGTGGAGTGCCATGATTCTAGGGTTAGCACAGCATGGGTTTGCCAAGGAAGCCCTTGAAATTTTCCTGAAGATGCTGAGCTCATCAGTACGCCCAAATTACGTCACCTTTCTTGGGGTTCTCTGTGCTTGTAGCCATGCCGGACTGGTAGAAGATGGCTACCGATACTTCAATGATATGGAACACGTACATGGGATTAAACCCATGATGGTACACTATGGTGCTATGGTGGATATCTTAGGTCGTGCTGGCCGTCTCAATGAGGCCTACAGCTTCTTGAGGAGCATGCCTCTGGACCCCGGTCCCATTGTATGGAGGACATTGCTTAGTGCATGCACTACTCATAGTGCTGAGGACAATGAAGGGGTAGGAAACAAAGTAAGAGAGAAGCTGCTTGAATTAGAGCCGAAGAGGGGTGGGAATCTTGTGATGGTCGCAAACATGTATGCTGAAGTTGGGATGTGGGAGAAAGCCGCAAATTTAAGGAAGGTTATGAAAGAAAGACGGATGAAGAAGATGGCGGGGGAGAGTTGCATTGAGTTAGGCGGGTCTGTCCATAAGTTCTTTTCCGGCTATGATTCCCAAGCTGGTTACGAGACTATCTACCAGTTACTAGATGTATTGAGCTTGCACATGAAGTTAGTTAACATGTAATCAAAATCAATTGTCATGTAACCTCTTTTATTCAAAATTCATTGTCAGTGAATTTACTTTGCGAGCCCGAATTGTGATTTCTAGGATTGAAGAAACTCCGTATTTCAGTCGTAATGGAATTCATTACATTCCGAAAAGGGTCCTCGTTGTTAGTATGTGATCGTTAATAAAATGAACTCCTTCGAGAAGTGTTTTCGATCCCAAAGAAAATGGAAGAAAAAGAAGCATCCGTAGTTTCAATAACTACAAACAGGAAGTTTACAAATCCTAGACCCCTCCGACTATGAGTCTGTTTTCCCATACTAAGCAGATTGCACATACAGTAGCCCGAAAGAGAGAACGAATGAGAAAACTGCTTCCGAAAGAAATATATTGACCACTAAGAGAATCCTTTTACAAGTGCGCTATTATTTCTCCTAGAGATGTGTAAGTGCCAAATACAACAACTGCAGCACTCAGTACTAATATAAGCCCTATAATCAACATCTCACATCCGAGGCGTCGATAAATACCTGAAATTTTAAGGTAGCAAAAGCACGGCAATATAATCGATGCTGTTACACTCAGAAAAGCTCCGACAAGTGACATGAGACAAGCGAAAAATGGTATAGCCAAAGCTACTACAACGGTGCTGATCACCAGGGTGGTGCTGGCTAACATGCCGATGAGTCTTTTGTTGAAGTGACTCGGAAACATCTTCTTTGCAGCATTTACAACTGGTGTAACCATCAAAGCATATTTGGATATCGGATTGACCAGCGTGGTGTATATCGCGATTTTTGAGCTAATTTTATGAGTTGGGAGATTTAATGTTATCTGTGATTGAACCGTTGATCCAAACATTAGGTACCCGAAAACTGCCATTGATGCATAACAGATGGTGCACAAGATGAAGCATAGGAGAAGAACCTGCAACAGAGAAACAGTGGATTGATAAAAATGCTGAAACAAAATAGCATTAATGTCACTTGGTAACAAGCTTTTACTTACATTGGAGAACTGACGTTTGTTTTTCATAGAAGTGTAGAGGGTAGGGAACACCGGATGTGCGCAGTAACAAAAGGCATACAAGCTAACAGCGGTAGGGATTCCATTCCACTTCAGTGGTGTGCCCTCTTGATGAAATCCGATTCCTTCAAATGCACCAGTCCACAAAATCGAACCGAGGATGATGGCAGATGCTAAAACTCCACTTGCAGACACATAAGAAAGAAGGCTCAGGCTATCTAACCAAACTGTTGGCAGAATAATGAGGGCAACAACAATTATGAAGCACTGTTCTCCGCCAATTCTTAATCCAGCCACTTCTAATTCCACGCCGGGAAATAAGTTGTGTAAGTTATCTCCTTCCAAAATTAGGAACCCTGTTGCAACGAAGTAGAGTTCTACATTCATGACAATCGACAGCAGAATTCTTCCCTTCTTCCCGAATGCGCGCTCACCTATGTCCGGATAAGTTCTGATATCAGAATCCACATCCATGCATCTCTGGATTAACAAGCCCGAGTAGAAGGCTGAAGCCGCGATTAAGAAAAGGAAGATCAAGCTTAGCCATCCTCCTGATGCTAGTGCATAAGGAACTGACAGTATCCCTACTCCTGAAAACCCAAAAAAAGCACAGTTTTCGGTATTAAAATCTCATACTTTCCTCCTGAGCTACAAGTGAAGAACATTGTAAATGCAAATGTAACAATATGAAATCATACACAGATCAGAATTCATGGTTCCGCATGAACTAGATTATATATAGCCCCGGGTAGTGATTTTCGCACTTAACTATTTTTCATATCAACTCCTCTTCGTTTTCCAGCGTTTAGGTCGAATAAATCAAAGGAGAATATAGTGACAGAAGAAGGGAGCAGCTCAAACAGAAGAAACGAGAGTGTGAAAATCACTACCCGTCTCTCACATGTGGTTAAGCTACCATTAGGCTAACAATGTGAAAATAACATCATAATTTGTTCATAACTAAATTTTGTTGTGTGCAGAATGAAGAGGCAATAAATTCTAGCAAGAAACACCAAAAATGTTGAGAAGATGATAAGTTCGTTACTTCATTAAGCTTTCTTATAAAAAATTAATTTGAGAAGTACATAATTACCTGAGAGTGCATTGAGTCCATTAAAACAGGTTTTGAGGAAGGAGGTTGTGGCTGTAGTTTGGTGATGAAAGCTCGACTCTAGTTTTTCTTCTACCTTGCTTCCAGCTTGCTCATGTTGCTCCTCACCAAGGATTAGAGGCAAGCTCAAGGATGATGACTTTTCTGAAGAATCAGCATCCATTGAGAGAGAGAGAGGTGTATGTAAGGCTGGTGATGATGATATATGTTTGTAAATTTGGTAGTATTTAAAAATACTTAAAAGGTTTCAAACTGCACTGTTTTTGTTTTGTCCTAATTAAGATTCATTAGGTTTGGGAGCAGGAACGAATCCGACGACGAGTCCACTCAATGCTGCAAAACCACTATTTATATTTTTGAATTTTTGCACAATTGTAGGAGAAAGCTTTTTTCCCAGAAAAAAAATGCAGTGTTCTATGAATAGAGAAATTTGTAGTTGTGATGGAAGTACAAGTGTTACATTACGTTTTTTTAATAAGAGTGATAAAAAATTTTATTTTTTAAGTTATTAACTTTTTAACACACTTATCCCACTATTTGTATCATTCAGTGTACCGATCATATTAAAAAAACTCTCCTACAAATAATGACAGTACATTACAGGCAAAAAAACAAAATAATGACACACTGAGAGGGACTTATCTTTGAAAATTTGAGTAACTAAAATACGAACACAACAAAACAGCATCTCTCCATATTTTGTATATTATTCATAGAAAAAACACAAGCAAAGTTGTTGAGTAATTATTTACCACAAAAAAAGTTGTTGGAAAATTTCAAAATTGTTGAAATAGCCAAAATCATGGGGACCATTGACGGTCTATGCTCTCATATAAAAAATGGTTATAACTTATAAGCAGTTATCGACTCCAAAAAGAAAAAGTAAAATAGGAAGACAGTTATATTCTTAAACAGGCATATTTGTTGATTTGCTCTTGAAATATTTAAATAGTCCGAGTAGTGATTTTCGCACTCCACTACTCTCCATATTCACTCCTCTTTATTTTTTAGTGTTTAGATTGAATAAATTAAAGAGAATCTAAAAATACAAAAGAAGAGTGCAAATAGAGAAAACGAGAATATGAAAATCATTATCTGTCTCCCAGATAAGATTAATCTACCTTTAGACTAACAATGTGAAAATAACATAAACAAAGTTGTCGAGTAATTATTTACCACAAAATAAAGTTGTTGAGTAATTTTAAAATTGTTGAGTCGAAGGCAAAATCCTGGGACCATTAATAATGTATGCTCTTCATATAATATATGGTTATAAGAGTTATCGACTCCAAAAAGGAAACGATGAAAAGGAGAACAGTTATATTCTTTAAATATGCAGCCTCGTGACTTTAGGGTATAAAAAGCCTTAAAGTGGGATAGTGAATCTCAGACATGATACATGTGATTTGGATTGACAGATATGATTGGTCTACTGCTGCACTGCTTTTGATTAATAAATACAACTAGGTCAGAAGTCTCATCAGATTTAAGAAGAAGAAATCAAAATAGAGTATGTTTAATGGAACTGTAATTGTCACTTCAAAAATCTTATTTTACCCTTCTCATAAGTGTATTTTTCTTTCAAAATATAGAAAGTTTGGAGTATAGAATAAGATTTTTGAAGTGCCAATAACAATTCCCTATTTAATGCCCACTAAAAAAAATCAAAATTTAGATTGTAAAATGAGATTTTTAACTGCTTTGAATTAGTAAATGGGAGAATTGCACACTAAAGAAATCAAAGCATGGCTCATGCAAATTTCGTATCCGTTCACTCAGTTTGTGGATTTTCAAATCAAGGGTCAGGATTCCCAATGCAAAGGAGATGTTATTTTAATTGGGAGGGTATTAAAAATTAGGCTAAAAACAAAGAAGAATGATTTCTACATTTTTGTTTTCTTCCTGCACACTTTATATTTATTTATGAATTTTTGATTGAAAAAAATTAAGGAAAAATCAAATAACAGAATTAGGCATAAAAGGAAAATGGTTGTGTTCAAATCTTTACCCAAAAGAAAAGCCCTAACCAACCAAGGGTTTGGACAAAAAAATGAATTAGAGCTTTAGATCATCTCGATCAGATTACTTATTAATTTTGAGTTCGATTCTCACATTCTAATGGCATGAAAAAAGTACCTGACAAGGCATTTAATCGATTAAAGAAAGGCATGCAAAATGAGGTACTCAATTGGTGGCCATATTTAAATTTAGAACCAGCCTCCCCTGGCACGTCATCGCCGTGTAATTTGTTTTGCTTTTCGTGCAGGAGAAACCCATCACGGTTTCGTGCCTCCATGACATAGAGAGACACACAGAAATAAACAAAGAAAAGAATGTGAAAGTTGTCTAATTTGATGCAGATGTTAAGATTACCTCGACAACAAGGAAACGAAGAACAAAAACCTGGACAGTGCACAGTTGATAAGAAACTTCATACAAATTAATGTATAAAGGGCTAAAGAGAAGAGTGTATTTTTAACTTGATCTACTACAATCATGGCTGTTGGCTCTGGTCAATCAGTGTCACCCCACTTCCCCATTCTCAAGGAGGCAATGAAAACCCAAACCCACCACCACCCCCCCCCCCCCCCCCCCCCCCCAAAAAACACACAAAAACCCCAATTTCCTCTTATTTGAGAGATTACGGTTAAACCAAATCAACATTTTATATTCATTTTACTTTTTGTTTTATTATCTCTATTAAAAAAATTAATATAAAATATTAATATAACTTAATCGTGCTCACTTAAATAAAAAGATGTGGGAAATGGAAAGGAGATGGTAAGTGGATATCAGACAATCCCCATCCTGCAAACAAAGGCTCAAGGCCCCCAATCAATCACTGCTGCACTACACCATCAAACCATCAAAACATTGATGTGATTAACCCATAGATTTTTTATTTTGATGATAACGATGAAAAGACAACTTAATCTTCTATCATAAAAAATAAATAAATTGATGGCCTATAATGTAATTTCTTATGTCTAAATTTTACTGTTTTTTATTGAAGCCTTACCTATAGGTGATATTAAAATACCTCCAACATTAAAAAACAAAAAACCAAAAACAAAAACCTCTCACTCCCCCCACGTTCTCTCTCCCTCTCCCTCTCTCTTTCTCATTTTCTAAAAAAAAATATGTTCATACATACACAAAGTGTGTAGGTAAATGCTAGTATAATATTATTAATTTACGTAGAGGGAGTGAATTATATAGTTAATATGTAAATAGTAAATTAATAGCATCATATGACAATGTCAAACACGCTCAAAATAAGATTAAATTTAATAATATCACGTGACATGCATGAGTCTTAATTAACATGATTTATTATAAACCAAAATTATTGTACAGTACTACCAAGGAAGTGAATTTTTTGTTATACTCTTAAGGAAAAAAACGTGTAGGAGGCTTTTTTGAGTGACACTAGTCATAGTAGCATCCACTCAAAATACGTCACTTGGTAAGCATGAAGTACAATATTTGTCATAACTTTTATATTTAAAGTTTTCAGAATTTTCTCCTAATTAATATACACCGTGAAATTTGTCTAATGTCCTTTTTTTTCCTCCTTTTCACCTATTCTTTTTCGTGTCGGATTTTCTGCCCAGCCACGTATTGCCATCTGTTCCCCTTCCGTTGTTTTGTTGTTTTTTCTTCGAAAATTGTGGAAAAATTAAGAACCCACATTCTCTAACTTGTCATATCTTTGAAACTAGAAAGCAATCGATTTTGTCCTTTTATTCAATATAGTAGTTGATTTCATCATATCAACTCGACTTGATTAACGCACGACTCTCTAACATCCAACAAAAATGATACAAATTAGAGATAATATAATGTATGGCTAAAGACGCATATTGGTTTCGGTGAATCGGTCTCACATCATCATACAATGAATTCACGAATTATAGTAGGAGTGAGTGTTATAGTTGATATATAAATAGTGGATCAATAATATTAATACCAGACAAGTTCAATTTAGTTTAAATTCAATAATGTCACGCGACATGCATGAGTCTTAATTAATATGATTTATTATAAAATAATTATTGTGGCAGTACTAAAATAGTGCCAGGAAAAAGTGAAACTTGTTATATACCATATAATTTGTTATGCTGAAAGGATAAGGATAGGTAAATCCTATGATTCCTATCGTCTTGGTGTCGAATAGAAAATCTAGTTGATAGGGTTTGGATTTTCATTGAAAACTCATATGTGGGAGGCAGGGAGGGTTCTAGTTGCTATATGTTCTACAACTTTTAGCTTTTTTTTTTGTTTTTTGTTTTTTTGGTGTCTTTTTCAGACGCAACAAATTAAGAAATAGATAGACGAATGGTTGTACACATGTTGATGGAACATACACAATATGTGATTTCCTCTCTCTGGTGTAATTGTAGGCCAAGCCCAAGGGAAAACTATATAGGATGGGCCACAAAAGGAGGTCTTAATATAATAGAGTTCCAACAAGTCCAGGTTGTTAGAATTCTTTTGTCCCACACAGGGCAGAAGACTTGAGAACAAGCTCTTTAAATAGAATTACTCCATTTTAACTAACACCGATACTTTTTGTGACAAAACCCCACACCTGGCGGATTGAGTAGGTGGCCAAGTGGAGATAGTCTCGATGTTGTTGGAGTGGGCCCATGGCCCGTCTACTTGAAATTTAAGATGGTATTAGAGCCAAGGGACGAGCTCGTACTGCCACGTGAACGGGTGGGTCCCCTTTGACCCCGCGTGAATGGGTGAGCCCCGACTTGGCTCCATGTAGGCCAAAAGATGCCACGTGAATGGGTGGGTCCTCATTTGCCCCACGCGAACGGGTGAGCCCTGGCTTGGCTCCGCGTGATTGCCGATATGTGGAACTTCACGTGTGACCCAGCGTGAATGGGTGAGCCCCGACTTGGCTCCATGTAGGCCAAAAGATGCCACGTGAATGGGTGGGTCCTCTTTGGCCCCACGTGAACGGGTGAGCCTTGGCTTGACTCCACGTGATTGCCGATATGTCACGTGTGACCCATAAAATGGGGTCTCATGTGCGGAGGAGCGTTAGAATTCCTCTGTCCCACATCGGCTAGAAGGCTTGAGAACAAGCCCTTTAAATAAAATTACTCCACTCTAACTAACACCGAAGCCTTTTGTATTAAAACCCCATACCTGACGGATTAAGCAGTGGCCAAGTGGGGACAGTATCGATGTTGTTCGAGTGGGCCCATGACCCGTCTACCTCAAATTTAAGACAGGTGAGTCATGAAGGAACTGAACCGAAGCCTTTTGTATTAAAACCCCATATCTGACGGATTAAGCAGGTGGCCAAGTGGGGACAGTATCGGTGTTGTTCGAGTGGGCCCATGACCCGTCTACCTAAAATTTAAGACAGGTGAGTCATGAAGGAACTGATGTCTAAGAGGGGATTCGAGGACCTATGGAGAAATAAATTCTTCTGTTTCGATAATTATTTTTGTTAAAAATTAGACAAATTCAAAACAATTAAGACATTCATATGCAGTGATGAAAATGAACTAATATGGTTCTACAAAGAAACACTAAATGTTATACGACGGTTATATAGTTTCGGATTTGTGATTTTTGGTTGACATGATCTTTGAAGGAAGCTGTAAGATATAGACGATTCGGATTGTTGAGATACAATAGAAAGTGAGCCTTACAAAATGGATGTCAAAATTTGTGTCAAGCCTTTGTCCTCGGATTCAAATTCTATATCGCGTATACAGCACATGAGGGTGGAACTGGAAGGTGGCTAACGTGTTTGATATGTTGATTGTTTCGGAGGGTTCTCAAGCAAAATCTTATTGTTAACTTTCATTCACTCGATATGATTTTGAGCTGTTGTAGAACAATAATGAGACAATTAGTAAGATCCGAGCTGAAGCACATTTTTAAGGATCGAAACTGTGTTGCCGACCAAATGATTTGGTCAGCTCTTATGAATGATTGATTTTGTGCTTGTAAATTGCGTTATGCTTGTACTATAATGCTTTTCTTGTTGTAGTGAATTGATCCGTCGAGTTAGATTTTCAGAGGTTGAGAGCAAAGGATGCCTGCTAGTGGAGACTATCTAGTGACACTAACTAAGCCACACACAACTATCCCAACAAGTGTGATCAAAATCTTATAAAATAGCATATATAATCATACCTAAAGACACAAAAGATTTCCTAGGCCGACCTCTCTTTGACCATGCTCTATCACTTGGTCACTGGAAACACCAAACAGCAAAATTGCAGTTATTTGTACTTGTGGGCATAACTGTTGGGGTTTAAAAATACTTCACTACTTTGGAGATGTTTATCTCACAAAGGAGAATGTAATGCAGCGGAATTTGATAGGCAAGAGAAAGAAAAAAAAAAACACTCAAAGTGTTATACAAATTTTTTATTCTCACACAATCTTAATACAAGAGAAAACACTCAAACACACTCACACTTCACTCTTTTTCTCACTTCTTGCTCTCTTTCTTAATTCTTGCTTCTTCTTGCTACATGGCACCACACACACACACACCTAAATTTATAGGCATGCATTTTGCCGACTTACTCTACCCACCGACTTGGGCATTGCATTTCAACCATACAAGTTTACAATCAGCTAGACCTTTCTAGAATGCACACCGACATTGGCTTGCATAATGTCTTCAATTTTTTTGAACTTTCCAATGCATGATCATGCACACACTCCCACCGACTTCCATGGCTGGAATTTTCCAGCTACTATCACCGACATAGATTGCTAGAATTTTCTAGCATTTGCACAATAGGCTTTGGGTTGGATCATTTGTCATGGGCCGAAGACAAGATTACCATTCAACAATAACAATGATGACATATCGATGACCATAACGACAACGTTTTAACAAAGTGTAACTTCACAATGCTGACTTATCAATAATAATGATAACTTATAAATCACATATCAACTGCATGTCCATTTTCTTTAAACACAGATAAACGCACCGTAAAAATATCTCTCTATATATAATATAGTCCCTTTCTCAACCTTGTTTTATTCTCTTCTCTTCCATCAATCGAAGTCCCCCAACATAGGGCAATAATCAACTAAGCTCTTCCTAGGCACCAAACCAGCCCGGAGGATGTCATAGTTATATATGTCAAGGGCTGCTACTTTGCACTACTTTAAGTTAAATTAGTTTCCTCCATCACTAGTTTATAAATATTTTTGAAGTATTCCAGGTTTTTGATTGTGAATCGAGAAATGGCTCCAATTGGTCAGTTAGCCTCACCGGAATACCACCCGGCGACCTCCCAAAATCCAAACATGTCTGATCATATTCCGAAGTCATCGATATTATTTGAACAACAATATTACCCATCTGGCTTTTTTCAAAAGGTATAACGTTGTATATATCTCGTATGCTTTTGTTTTGCTTTCGTTGCAAACATGCACTACCATCATTTTCGTTGCAAACATGCACTACCATCGTTTTCTTAAACACTCAACAAACTTAAAACCATAAGGGAATATCATTTAAAAAAACAGAGCTCCATTTTCTTGGATCCCACGGTTTAAGAACATTTTAGTCACCCACAGTTATGTTTTAATTCAACAACGTGAGAGAACGTAAAAAAACAAAAATTAAATAAAGTCATATCGTCGAATTGAGATCAAACGATGAATAATCACAATTTCCCTAAACCATGGGGTCTAAAAGAATGAGATTGTAGGAAATTCTCATAAATTGAAGTGAACTGAATCCTCTATATCATAGTCATCCATATATGTTTGTTAGAGAATTGCATTTCAAGTTTTGTTCTTATGATTTATGATATTGGGGATAACAAACTGTAATATTTAATTTATTAAGATTATATTTGGGTAAAAGATTTTTCAAGTTTCAAAGGAATTAGACCAAGTGAGTGAAAAAATACATTATAAATCTTTTAAATAGCATAGATTAAAAATGCATTATATGGCCATTACGAAGGTATATAAGAGGAATTTGCATATGACACCTTCTAACAAGGGATTTACAAATTCCTGTCATATGTATTTGTAATTCACATGTGATGCACATTTCTAATCCCTCCTATTTGCATTTTGTGATCCATTTCTCCCTAACAAGGTCTCAATCTCTTTATACTTGTAAGTTCCTTATCCAAAGCTTTTGTAAGGAGCTTATAACTCAAGTAATAAAGAATGTTTACCTTTTTACCTGAAATTATAAGTTCAGTCATCCCACCCTATGATTATGTAACTCAATCTCTCATGAAAATTTTATTGTATTTGTACTAAAAAAAAATAAAAAATCATAATACAGGGATTCTCATTTTTTTTTTTAAATGGGGATTAGTTGTAAGGTTCACAGCACATCGAATTTCAATGATCTTAACAGTTTATTTTCCAAGTTATACCTCACAGGTCATCCTTGCAAAATATTAATCAAATCAGAAATAATTGAGACATCTAATTGGATTCAAAGAAATTAACGAACACTTTGTTCTATAAAAAACAATGAAATTTCATTGGGATAATTAAGTAGTCAAATAGTTTCGGATTGAATTAAATTTTTGCAAGGATGATCTAGGAATCAAGACCTACAAAATAGACGGTTCAGATCTTTGAGTTCAATGTAAAGTGGGTTCCACAACTAATCCCCATGTCTTGAAAAAATGAGAATTCCTTTGCACAAAAGACTTGTAGGAATGTATAATATATACATCTATGGTCCACTTTTCAGCAAGTTGGTGGAGTGGTTTAGGAATGGGATTTGGATCCTCTCCTGAGCCCAAGGAGAGGATCCTCCTGACCAAAACACATGGGGCGTTGGATTTTTATTCAACGGTTATAATTATTATAACTTAAAAGGGATCCCTTTATTTGTAACCGTTGGATAAAAATCAAATGGCCCACGTGTTTTGGTCAGAGGATCCAAATCCTTAGGAATGTATACCATACTTTTGTACCACAAACATTCATGTCCTTTCTTTTCAGGTCCCAATTTATGCAGTAGCTCAACTGCCAGGATCAATATCTGCCTCGTTCACCCTGTCTGTACTATTGCACCCGATTAAACAACTTGGCACCAATTCAGCTTCTGGATCAGAGATCCAACCTTTGATCGCAGAGATAATCATGACAGTTTCCATGGTGTTCATAGCCTCCGCTGTCGCAACTGATACCAAAGCTGTACTGTTTTCACATATATAATTCTTCCCCTTTATTTTGACATGAAATTCCAACTCTTTATTTGACATTTCACTGAGGACTGTTCACAACAGGCAGGAGAGCTAGCAGGTATCGCGGTTGGCTCCGCGGTTTGCATAACTTCAATCTTTGCCGGGTAAGTAAAAGATCGTGGAGATACGCACAAACATAACTAGTTACAAACATTTAATAAAAAATACACACTAAACAAACATTAACCGTGCATATATTTGAGCAGGTGAAACAGCTAACGTGGTGTTTGGTGAATACGCAGACCAATATCAGGTGGATATCAATGAACCCAGCAAGGACAATAGGGCCAGCAACTACTAGTGCATACTACAAAGGAATATGGGTCTACGTCGTTGGACCAGTGATAGGAGCCCTACTTGGCTCATGGTCCTACAACTTCATTCGGGTCAGCCATAACCCGATCCAGGCAGTATCACCCTCTCATTCGCATCCAAGCTTCGTCGAATCAAGAGCGACAGCAATGGACAACCTACCTTCAAAGGCCCTCTGGATTCAGCTTGAAATTTCTGTATACAGATCAACATGATCTTCCAAAAGTCTGTAAAACACGTTAAGCAACTTGTACGCACACCAGAAAACTCCTTGGATTGATGATAGTGCTCTTTGTGCAATTATCTGTTTTGTATATATATCCCAATCAATCTACCCCCGACTCAAAAATGTTGTTCCTTAGGTTGGAAGCAACATACAATGTTATATGAAACAACAGCTCAAAGTGAATTTGAAGTCAGTGGTTCCAGTTATAATCCATCACGCCAATCAACCAACCTTATGCTTGCGAGCCGCGCATCTTTCGTTCGGTCCTTCATCGTAATGCCCCACAATAGAAACATTCTTGAAGTCTACAATGACATCAAGCATAAAATGATGTTGGTCAAACGAATAAAAAAGATACGTTAATTTACTGATATGATAAAATTAGGAATTTAGCTCTAGCATTCATCGAAAGGTAACTAGGGCAGCTTCTATAAAGAAAAGATTCGAGAAAACCCTACTGAACAAAGGAAATAAAACATAAACTGTATCAGCATGGAGGTTCATCTAAAGAAACATTTAACACAAAATCAAAAGCATGACTGAAACACCATTCGCTGCCGCCGTACATGTGGCACAAAGAATACCTGTTCAACAAGCTCACTTGTACACAACCTGCAGTGTATTAATGGGAGGTGGAAAATGGAAATATATAAAATCCATCACAAATTGGAGAAGAGGCACAGTGAGAGAGAGAGAGAGAGAGAGAGAGAGAGAGAGAGAGAGAGAGAGAGAGATCAGTGGACAAACTTGATACATTTCCTCTAACTTCAAGGTGATTGTATTCAATCCTGCTATGAATTCATCTAGCCTACGATCACAATCTCAGATGAATTAAAATTGCAACTATGGCATGCCTCATCTTTCTCCATTCATCATACCGTCCCTTTAGTGGTCCAGCCCTTTTATTAGTGGATAGAAGGTGAGAATCAAAATGAATACACAAAAATGTGAAAGGAACTATATATTCTTTATAATTGGATGAGGGATTTGCAAGTAAAATAAATAAAATTAGAATGCATATATTAGTGATAAAAAAAACAATAAACATTAAATACAAAAGATAAAAATACACTACATTAGAATTTTAAGCTCTCCAAATGTTAATTCAATTCTACACTCCAACAAATTTGGCATAAACTGCAATATCTAGTTGAACATTACAAAATTAGGCGTAACACAATTAGGTTTAGTTGATTGATCATGTCTTGAAAGTACAATTCATTTACATTTGTCTATGTATAGCACATCATAATTACAAAATCGAGTTGAAAGTACATTTTTGTCGCAACGTTATGCCGAATAAACTATCATGTCGTATTAACTTACAGTTGTCATTATAACATATCATAACTAACGAATCTAGGTTATCGGGAAAATAGAACACTAACGAACCTAAAAGTGAAACTTTGTCGGAATTTGAGTTGTGTCAGAAAAAATTATCATGTTGAATTACAATTTTATCATTGTGAATGGCGACAATTATTTTCATTAGAATAAAATTACTGAGTTCTCTCTAATCATTATGTATCTGCTTAATTTTTTCTTAAATATAACGATAAATTTACACTAAAGAAGGTGAAGAATACATATTTATTAATTAAGGACAATACTCACGCTTTATTAGGGGAACCCTTTGGTCACCCATATGTGAATATGAATGTTAAACATGGTCCATACATAATTAAATTGTTTATTCTTTTTAACCATGAAACGTATATTTTGTTTGCAAAAAAGCAATCAAATTTGGGGTTATTTAGTAATCCTCATGCATATAACAAATCAATGGTTCTACTAACATTTTCATGAATCATCAATTTGTTTCATATATTTATATATAAAGGATTAAATGATCATCGATTTGATAATTTTTTTGTAGAATCAATCTTTAAAATGTGATTAAAATATGAATGATGTTCTGATTATAATGTTTGTATGATTAAAACACGTTAATCACAACTAAGTTGATAAGAAGGTGTGGATAAGAAGGTGCACAGAAGACACAAGTATTGTACTGTTTTAATCATGAATTTCAATACGTGTTAATTTCATGGTTAATTATACATGTAAACTTCTCTTTTGGATTCATGAACGTAAATCTATAAAATCTAAGAAGAAGGCTTTCTGATAAAAAGAAGGGCATGGTAGTAAATGAATAAGAAAAATCCAACCTTGCGTAACCGTCGCAGATAAAAACAAGAGGAGAAAACACTAGAAGAAATTGAATGAAAAGCAAATTGCAACACAAAAGCATGGTTATGTGGCACAAACACTGGATTACGCGTCCATCTCCAGCCATGCCTGGCGCCAAATGGATTTCACGAACATTGTTTCCTTCCGAGCCTAGTCCACCCACTGCGTTATAAATGTGAGCTATTCTAAGCCCTCGATGCACAGCGAAAAACACGCACTGCTCTGTAAGAGAGAGAGAGAGAGAGAGAGAGAGAGAGAGTCTCTCTGAAAGGAGAGAAGCTTAGAGAAGATCTCCAATCGGTGGTGCATTTTGTTTTCTCATTTTTTTAATTTCATTCCTTCAGTTCATTGCTCTTGAGCCTTCTGTCTAATTTTCTGTATATACAAATGTATTCTGATTCGAGTTATTTTTATGCGTCCATATAGTTTTTTTTGGTCGGTTCGGTCATGTACATATAATAGATGTATCATATTTTTCTAGGGTTTAAAGAGACCATCTTTCCCAAATTTTCTTCGTTTTTAGAGGGTTTGCTTCGGTTTAATAGTTTCCCAATGAAAACATTTAATTATTTTTCCACATATTCGGGTAAACTAAAATGCCTTACACTTAATTGGTTAATGTGATTATATATTCTATTTTTTCCCAAAATAAATTTATATATAGCATTTTTTTTTATTGTTTCAGATCTGATGACATCTTATTATGCATGCATGCCTGATCTGTATATGTTTTGTGGAAGCAGGTAACGTACATAACCTTCGATGGAAACCACAAGCAAGATGGTTGAGAAAGCGGCGGCCTTCGCCTCAGGGAAAAGTAGTACTGAAGCAAAGGAGAAAGTAGAGGCGCTGAACAAAGACATAGAAGCAGGTCAGGGATCCTCGAATGTGAACTCGGAAGAAGGGCAGGGATCTGGTATTGGAATACAAAATGAATGCAGAATTTGCCAGGAGGAGGATTACCTTCACAAACTCGAAGCTCCTTGCCACTGCAACGGCACTCTTAAGGTACACCATATCATGTATGCGTTATTAATTAATTACTTGAATATGAACATGCATGTAACGCTTTTTATCCTTAAGAAGACTTCTCAGCAATGTCAGCTAGTCAACTTGTTTTGGTATGTTTGTAGGACCCATTTATTACATGGTGTCGATTGGTATGTTTGTAGGACCCATTTATTACATGGTGCCATCAACGATGGCAGTTTCATGTGTCCAAATATGATGTTTATTGTCACTTAATTAGTACTATGGTTTTATGATATTTATCTTCATTTATAAGTGAGATGTTTTAAGTTCAATTCTCGATAAAGGCAATTTTGAACCACATTATTGCTAGACCATTGTAAGGCTAAGCCAACCCCCCTCCCTCTTAGACCAACTCCAATAATGGGCTAAAAGCCAAATTTCCCCCCAAACCCACTCCAACCTAAGGGAAAAATTTGGGCTAAATGCTAAATGCTAAACCAAGGCCAAATTCTTCCCAAAATTTAGTCCAGAAATCGAAGTAGACTTCATCTAATATTTATTGGAATTTAAATTTTTTTAGATTAAAATGTTCATAAAATTAATTTGCGATAGTCTACATATTTATTTTATTTTTTAATTTAATTTAACAAAAAAAAAAACCTAAGTTCATTCTTTAATAATCCCCGGCTAAAATTTTGGGCTAGAACAGTTGGAGTAAAAAAGCTGTATCTGGGCTAAAAACTAAATTTTTCGGGCTAAAATATTTGACTTTTAGCCCAACCATTGGAGATGGTCTTAGTATAAATAATTTATTTGTTAAATATATATATATATATATATATATGATGATTATTGCTTTTTTTATCAGTTGAAAGTAGTCAAGGAACCCCGACCAAATAGAAATAACTATTTTTTTTTTCTTTCAAAAATTTGTCCTCGTCAAAAAATTATTTTTCTATTTGGCATCCCATGTAATGTAAGCATGTTAAGGAACACTTAAATAATAATTCAATTATCAACAACCACGTCTTATAATTTTTATAAAATATGATTTAAATCAACAAAAATGATACTCTTACCACCTATTTATATCATCATTTGTATCTAATAGAGATGAAGCCCATATGCATTGACAGACTCTACCTCTATTAAAGCGAAGATACAAATGACGGTATAAATAAGTGGTAAATGTAACATCACTCTTAAATAAATGATTTGCTTAGCATTACTCTAATTAATATGGCTGGCTTTCTTTTCGGCTGTATAGTTTGCTCACAGGGATTGTGTTCAAAAATGGATTAACGAGAGGCTAAGTATGACTTGTGAAATCTGCAACCAGGTATGGGGTTTATTTCTGCTTCTTAATATAGCAGAAATAAATATATAGCATGCTTCTTAATTTATTTCTGTTTCTTCTTTTTTTTCAATATAAAATATATATAGGTTTAGGGTTTATAACTGGAAAATGAACTTTTCTGTTTCTCTTGTGCCACTGAATACACAGCCCTACGAGGCTGGATATACGATGGTGATACCCCCTCCACAGCCCAGTCCTCAGACCGAAAATGTCACTATTCCAATCAGGCAAGTCCAATTTCCCGAAGCTATAAAACATGCAGTAGTATCATAGTTGTAATTAGCTAATAATTATAACCATATAAAATTAACGTTGCTTGTGAAACTAATATGATATGTGGGTATGGATGCATGTGTCGCAGAGATGGAACTTATTTCATGGTGAATACTCAGGCTCGGCTGCAAGCTGCACAAAGGACTGTGCAGACAGAGGCAGCGGCAGAGTTCCTCCGCCGCCAGCATGCTATGCAGGCTCACGGTGGTAGAGCTTTCGATGCAAGTGCACTATGTCGCATTGCAGCTGTTATTGTAAGGCCAAGAAGCTAATTAAATATCTTTATTAAGTCATAATAATTTCAGTTATACATTTATCAAGTTTTCATTTATTTTTGTGTAATATTGCCTTGCAGTGCCTCACATTTCTTGTAATGAAAGATATCTACTACTTCTATGAAAGTGGACAGGATAGCCATTTGCTTACTATCTTTTGGGTAAGTAGGATATTAATCAACACTAAATCTATATATTTTCTTCTTAGAAAATGGTTAATTCTTTTTTGTTAAGGTTAATACTAACTCAGCACCATGGTGATTGATACACACAGGTTTTGTTGGGCCTTCTCATACCATCCTATCTCATAGCTTGGTGCGCAAGTGCATGTGTAAGCAAGCACTTCCACGATTAATTCTTATTACACTGACCCTCTTCCATGATTAATTATCTAATTACATATTTCTCATTAATTACTAGTGTTGTGCACCAAACCAAAGTGAAGGCGATTTAGCAGTGGTGGAGGTCACAGTGCCGGAGGTCCCAGTTGCGGGGGCGCCGCAGTATAACTGGACTGCTCATCGATATTGATGCAGAGACTCTTCTTCAGAGTTGATGGGGAATAATTATGGTTGTATAAGCCAATAAACTCTCTTCTCCTATATGAAAATTATGTAATGCAGATGTTCCTTTGTTTTTGTGAATTTGTAATTTTACTTTTCCGTACTCCTTTTTATGTTTTATTTTACTACAAGAGCAAACTGGTTATTAGAAATACAACAAAACCTTATTCTATTAAATGACGTCAACTGGTTGAGCTAAGATCCGTTTTCTAAAGGTAGAGGCCCAAACATTCTTTAGAGCTTGTTTGAGCTAAGGCCTTCGAGCATTGTGGCCCATCTTAATTGTTAAATGTAGTCATGCATTGATTGTTCTCTGCTTTCCCAAATCTCACAAGGTAGTGCAAATATAAATTTAAAAAATTATTCCATTCCATTTATAAAACCAGATGTTGCATTGTAACAATACATCAGGCAGGCTCTCTGTCACTCACTAACTTAAACAAAATTCTCAGTGACTGGATTTGGCCAAGAGAATTTCAAGTCTTTCTCAAACCAACAAAACAAACCCAGTACAAAAGAGAATTCATACATTTCATGAATATATGATATTATATATAGATAATTAGTAATACTAAGATAATTATGATAAATAGGATAATTAAGGGATTAATAATCAAGGGCACTTGGGTCCTCCTTGCTGGGTCTTCCAGTTGTTGTAGCAAGGACACACAGCCTTGTTCCCGTAAAATCCAGGGGGTACACACAGGCACTTCTTGCAGCATTTCTGACAGAAGAACATGCAGGGCTTGTGGTACTGCGTCTGGCTGCACCTCCTCGTGCATTGCGACGGGCATTCTGGTCATTTTATCAGACACACAGAGCCACACAAAAATCAAAAAACCGAAACAGTCACTGCGTTTTCAACCCAACCAGATACAGATTACAATATTGTTGAACTTGGAAAATGAACGAAGACCGTGGTCAAGACTTTGACTGGGAAGAGAAATTAAAGCCCTTTTTCTTTTTCTTTTTTTTAATTTCTTTAGTATTTAGAAGAAAAAGTAAATAAGTAAACAGCTAAGTCAATTGAGTAAGACAGTGTGTCCACGATTGCATCGAAATTCATACTCCTTTTTTGTGAATTAAAATAGTTGAAACATTGCTATGTAATCTGTTAAAAGAGAAGAGAGAAGAAAATTGGGTTGTGAGATTAACTACTTACGGCTGCTCTTGAGACTCCCAGGTCCATATGCATTCTGAAAGGAAAAAAAAAAAAATACCAACATTTAAGTAAAATGTAAACAGTCCAATCATAATTCATAAAACAAGGTAAATATTCAAGCTTTATAGAAAGATCCACATTATTTGCTGGGTAAAAATAGTGGGTCTCTGTGTGTGAGGGGTATAGTGCGAGAGAGCTTACATTGCCCTTGTGATGACCTCCATGCCCATGATCTGCCATAACCTGCAACAAAATTGATGAACAAAACATGTTATTTTGTGAATGTAGGTGGGCATTCTTGTCATTGGGAAAAAGTTCAAAGGGAGGTGGGGTTGAAAAGAGAAGTTTGAGTTCATACCATGGTTTGAAGCATGGAGATGGCAAGGAGAGCCAAGAACAAGGCAGCAAAGAACTTAGCCATGGCCATTGTTACAGACAAGTCCCTCCTAATGGCGAAACTAACCCCAGGGGCAAGAGGAGGGAGATGTGAACAGGAAGAGAAGAAAGGGGGAGTTATTTAGATTTTAAGTGTGGTGGGGGGGTATAAGTAGCAGAAAATCAATGAGCATGCAATTGTTGGGTAAAAAACACTCACACCGACTACTAGGTCCGCTAGCTTGGCATCAACTGACACGCGTGCAGGCACATTGATTGAGAGGCTGTGATGAAGCAAATGTTAGGTATGGCTTAACCCACTATTAAAAGAATTAGGATTCTCTCTCCTCTTTTTTTCCTTCCTCTTCCTTTCCTTCCTATTTGAATGATCACGTTTAAACCACGTTAACATCTTATATTAATTTTTGGGAATTGTTATTAGCACTCCAAAAATCTCATTCTACACTCCTCACAAGTGTATTTTTCTTTCTAATTATAGAAAGTTTGAAGTGTCAAATAAGATTTTTAGAGTACTAATAATAATTCTCTAATTTTTTATAGTAAGAGAAAAACAAAATAAACGAATATGAAAGAAGGAGCTGGAAGAAGATTAAAAAAAAAAAAGAGGAAGAATCCTAGTCCCTATTAAAAAAAAAGGAAAGATGTCTTCTTTGAGTCATCATTTCTTGAAAATATCCTTCTGAGTTGGTAAAAAATATCATCACATGGGCAACAGAATATATGGATAGAATGTTTATTGTTTCTTTATATATATATATATAGATACCTACACTTATTATGTTCAGAGAATATTTCTTATGTGTAACACCGTGTATTTCTCTCATAGGAGAAATAAACACAAAAAATACAGACAAGGAGTGTTTGATAATTATTTTTTAAACTATAAACAATTACTTTCATTTTTTAGGTTTCAGTAAAAACTAAAATTAAAACAGAAAATTGGAATATTTATCAAACCACCCTAAATCTTTCCCCTTTTATTGCTCCGAGCTTTGCACATATGAGAATATATCTCTTGTTGCACCTAATTCATTGTCCTATCTTATGCAGGAATGCAATTTAATATAGGGAACTTTAACGAATAGCTCATGGTACTGTTTATTTTAACGAAAAACTACATTTTTACACTAAAAAGTCAATCATTTTACTATTCACTTTACTTTTTATTTTGTCTTTATCGTTAAAACTCAAAGTTTTTAAATTATTTTTATTAATTTTCTTTTTAATGTATTTGGTACAAAAACGGTGAGCCTTAAAGGCAAGGGGAAAAAGTGACTCTGTAGGTGAACTAGTTGGGTAACTTGGCAGCTCATAATAAATCAAAGTGTAGCTCATGCTCAGCCTTTAAAAAGGAGGGCAAAGAAGCCCACTAGTTCAACGTTTGAGAGGTTTATGTGGGAGTTTGTCATTTTCGCACTCTTGTCTCTTTTTTTTTTTCTATTTTTTTTTACAGACGATAGCATTGGTGAGTGGAATTGTTAGCTGTTAAAAAATAGAAAAATCAATAGAGATCGAACTATCATCAACATGTATAAACATTATTACGTTTTGTCACTACAGTATAACGTCATATGCTACTTCTTCGTTTTTTCATTATTAGCAATTTAGCATTCTTGTTGTTAACTTTATTGAATAAATCAAAAGCAAATGGATAAATAAAAACAAAATACAGAGCGTAAGACAAAAAATTAAAAATGTTAAAATCATTACTCTTCCTCATTTGCTCAAATTATACATATACTAAAATTCAAACTCAATGTTCTTGTTCATTAACGGTGAACTGACCAAAGTGTCCTCCAATTTCTCTTGGTCGTGTGTTTTTTCCCATTTTTGTACAGCAACAAGACAAATTTGCCCTTGCTACACACGTGTCCACATCACTGAGAGTTCTACTTCGGCTTATTCTCCATTTTTCCTTCCGTTTTCACTTTTCTCTCTCACAAAACTCTGCTTTTGTTGCTCTCTTTCGCTCTCAAATCTCGACTTCTCTCTGTGATTCTACCACAAAGTCTCTCCTCCGCAAAGCCGGCAAGAAATTCTTTAAAATCATAGAGTTCCCTATCACCACCGCAACAACAGGTCCTTCAGATTCTCCCCCATTTCTTCACCCTAAAATTTTTCACTATATACGATATTCAAGTTAAAATAAATCATACAATATGTCAACAGTAACTTAATATCAAATGCATAGGTTGAACTCCAGTGATAATGTGCCTAATCTTTTTTTCATTGAACAGGTAATGGACGGTGCATTGAAGAAGGGAGGGTAGAGGTAGTTAAGCGCATTGGGAGTGGGGGTGTCCCCGCAATATCATATAGCTCACAGACAAGAAAATGGAAATTTTGGTTATTTTGCATTTATAGACACGAATGAAACGAGTTTATCGATACGTATAATGTTGGGTGTAAATTTCTTTAGAGAAGAGATCTCCTTCGAATCTTTCACACCAAATTCTAGGAATTCGGAGATCCGGATTCTTGAAATTTGATCCAACGACTATAGTTATTATCACTTTTAGAGAAATCACCTGTTTGTAACCGTTGAATCAAATTTTAAGAGTTCGGATCTCTAAATCTCTAAAATTTGATAGAAGAGATCCGAAGGGGATCTCTTCCCATTTCTCAACATAACAATATATTGTTTTTAAAAAAAAAAAAAACAGAACAATATATTGCTTAGAAAGAAAAGAAAGAAAAAAAAACGTCACCGCAGTGCTAACACTGTTCAATATGGACAATGATTCTCTGTTTTCCTCTTTCTGTCTCCTTTCATTCTCTTCTCTTATATTCTTTATTTTGTTTTTTTTTATATAAAAAATTAATATAAGATGTTGACATAGTTTAAACGTGATGATTCAAATAATAATGGAGAGAAGAGAAATAAAAATAAAAAAAATAAAAAAAAACGAAAAGAAGAAGAAGAAGAGAATCCTCCTCCATTCAATATATCAGTGCTGCAGCGGCATGTGCTTCAACTGACGAGAGCACATGACCCAAAGCCGAAGACCTTCTGCATGCCGATGCGTTTGTGGGTTTGACAAAATTGCGTGTTCTGCGCTTCCCATCCCTTTCAGTTGTCTCGTCCAAATCTCATCTCTCAGGTTCTCTGTGCCAGTCAAATGGTTGAACTGGTTAACTGCTCTCCTCCCTTCCAAGGCTATACATTCAACAGATTCACCGACATTTTGTTTCCAAAAGTAAGTTCTACCGAACGGTTTCTCACACAGTTTTTTAGGCAAATGTCAAAATGGTTCATGTGTTATATTCTATCAGCTAATTTAGTCTTTATGTTTTTAATTTGTTCAAATTTAAGTTTACATTCGTTAGTCAATTGAAACTAATCTGTTTGAAGATAATTAAAATTGACATGTGTCAAGTTCGTGAGAGGATAAAAATGTAAATTTCATGTACACACCTAAACAGATAAAATGCCCATCTTTAGAAAGTGATGCTTTGTTCGATTCACTGGAGTACTATGCAATTTATAACATGTCAATTTTAACGGTCTTTTAACAGTTTGTCTTAATTTGGCTAACAAATATAAATACAGGGACTGGTTTAGTCAAATTGAAAACACAAGGACTAAATTGACTGATAGAGTAAAACATATGATCATTTTAACATTTAAGCATTTTTTTCAACTAATTAATTGAATAAGTCAAACAAAATCCACGATCATAATTAATAAGGTGAATTATATTCAAATTCTCTACATTCAACAGATTCACTGACTTTTCTGCTTCTGCTCCATCGATGTGAGCCTCGGAACAGATACTCTTATGCATTGCCTACACTCATCCATCTCCATAACCGCGACATCAAGAACATCTACAAGATTAACTCCAAACGGCAGCAAAGTACTAAGAAATCTACGGCAAAGGAATATTTAAGCAAATAATAGACCAAATTATACAACACTATCAGTACCTAAAATAGTGAACTTAGAAAAGAAACAAGAAGCAAGATAAGACAACCTTTAAACAAAGGCAACATAAAACCCAACTACTAAACCCGGAAACCACCCAAAATTTTCAAAGCCACAATCGCAAAACCCCTTACTATTCCTTCCTCTCGATCTCTCTGTATCGCTCTCTCTCGCTCTCTCGCTCTCATTAGAATCACCTTCAAAACCCTAGCAAAACAACATAATTGAGCTTCTTTAAGAATTTTCTGTCTTTAACTTCTTTCTTATTAATGCTTGAATCAGAACTTCGGTATTGTTTGGATACGAGACTGACTATCAAAAAGCAGAAAGCTAAGTTAGATTAGAGAAAAACTTAAATAAAACAGCCTGATTCAGTAGGACACTCCCACAATAAAGCCCCGTTATATTGGGGTTATCATTCAACGGCACGTAAGTACAATTATTATTACTTTTTTGTTGAAGCATGCAAGTACAATTTCAATGCACAGAGGCTCCTCCTCTTTGTGATGGACTGACCAACTAGTCAGCAAGGGTGCAGCTATGCTCAGAGTTGATTGCGTTGTAGCCCAAGCGTTTGGGCTATTTTGTATAATTTTGGGCTTTTGCCATTTTCGCCCATAAAATCAGTTTTAGACATTTATAGACAGTTGATTATCATCCCATTTTTCTCTTAAAACCTGCCATCTTTTAAGCCTTGATCATCGTCACTCATCCTGATGAACCAATTTCTCTCAGCTCTCTATCAAAAGTAAAAAATAATGCAAACTGAGTCCTACGTTTCGAAACGGACCTGAACGGGGGACCAGGGGCCCGATCGGAGCAGCATGCACGTAGGATCCGTTGGTATTTGGTTGAACAACGGGCTTTTCACGTACCTCATATCAGATGAGCTGATTCACCACCATCACCACCAACCCAGAGAAATTATTCAAGCTGTGTACAACAATGCGAAGGTCTGTTCGGTAGACTCGTCAGACGCCATTAATGAGATAAAGCTTGTGTCCAGGTGGAGGTGATCATTTCCGCAGAGTTTGAAAATGACATTTGGTCACTGCCATGAAGAATTAGGTAGGGAACATATTGATTGCAGACGTGAGCGTAACAACATCAATTTGAATGAGTATGCTCTCCTTATGCACCCAAGTAATAGCTAGTCCATGTGACGCATTAGCTCAATATTTAATGTGGTTAGTCTTAGTAATTTAGATTAGTTTTGACAGTTTTTGCAGGTTACTTAGTTGTAATGATTAATCATGGCTGTTAGTTAATGATCAGTTGTGGATAGTTTGTAATGGCTATGCTTGCAGTTGTATATGATGAAAGTTGAGGTTCCACCATAAAATCAATTAATAACATGGGAAGTAGCTCAATTACTTATAGTCTTATTAAGCACATATCAATTCTCTATTTTCTCCAATGTGGGATTGATCCTCTCAACATACCCCCATCTTCATGTTTGGCGAATTTTCAAGCCTAGCACGTGGACAACACAAATCAGGTGACATGGAGCACGTGTGGCCGTTAGGCTTTACACGCGGGACACTCTGCTCTAATACCATGAAGAAAATTGAGGTTTCACCATAAAATCAATTGGCAATATGGAAAATAACTCAATTGCTAATAAGCACATGCAAAGTTGCAGCAGTGGCACCATAAACGATAATTGAACCACGAGCAATCGAGTTTGGTGTTGATAATTTGACAAACCTCATGTGTTTGTGCTTGTGTTTGCTAAATCAGACCAGCTGGAACTTGTGTTTCTTGAAACATAGGCCATCATTTTAGGCTCTTGCATACTCTTTGGGAGTTAAACTCTGCAATTATTTTTTGTTCCCATACCCATTGGAGCACGACTCACTGTTCTCACTTTATGCATGCCTTGTGGTTTTGAACTTCTACGAGCTTTCAAGTAGGAACCCAAATATATATCAATGAATTTAACTGATAGCGGCAAATTAAAAACTTATTTAATAACTATTTTTCATTCACTCAAAAATATAAATCTGAAAACGAACTAATTATCAAATGGTCCCTAACGTGGTTTTTGTGTCTCATCACACTGACAATCTTGATCTATTTTGCATAACTTTACACCAGTCAACTATGATATGTGAGTTTTTCTATGAGTGATGTATGCAGAGTAACGCATGAATTAGACGAAAATGACTGATTGATTAACCAAATGGGCCAAATAGAAAATGATGTAAGCCAAATTCAAATTCGAGCTAGTAAAACACAAGGATTATGTTGGAATCCCATTTATCCCATGTCGGCAAGAGGGAAAGAAGAGAATCACTTAAAATAGAATTATATCACTCTAACTAATATTCAGACATTTTGTGATAAAACCCTACTGATTGATTGGGCAGGTGATAAAGTAAGGATAGTATTAGTGTGTTGAAGTGGGCCCTCAGCCCGTCGACCTGAAAAATTCCACAGATTATAACGTACCAAATAATCTTAATCGTACATTTGACCTAATTGGTTAAATCCCTAATAACCCATGTTCATGTAGGTCATATGCTACCATGACCATTGGAGAAGAAACACGCAAAAAGTGCTCTATGGAAGTGATGCTGGTTGTTGCCTTAACCAATTAAATGGGAAACAGAAGAAAAAAGTGCAGAATGTCCCATCAATTTTTTCGTGATGAATTTTGTTAGGAAGTGTGGCATTAATTTTTTTAATCTCTTTACTGACCAGGGCCAATGGGCAACAGTATTGTAGTTTTAAATGTTTCACCGACTTTTGGCAAGGATTTGGATCCTTTCCTGAGCAGGGTTCGAATCTTCTTAATTCAATAACACGGATTATTAGATTTTGATCCAACAGTTATAATTATAATAACTTTTAAATGAATTATTTGTTTGTAATTGTTAGATCAAAATTCAACAGCCCAGCCCGTATTATTAGATCAAGAGGATTTGGACCCCTTACCCAGGAGAGGTTCCAAATCCCCTTTAATTACCACAACACTGTATGATTTTGTTTTGGATCCTCTAGGTTTGCCAAAGTACAGCAACTAGATTTATACTATCCTAAATTAGATTCGTAATGGCCTGGTGAATAACTAACTAGCTAGGCCTAAATCCTAAATATTAAGAACAATGCTTAGCTGCTGCAAATTCAGCAAGACTTCCTGCACGTAAATGACGTTGGAGAACTAGATGACAACACGTGTGGTTTTCTTTTGAGGTATTCATCAAATTCCCCCCTTAACTTGTGACCGTTAGCCAATTTCCCCCCTCAACTTTAATTTTGGCCAATTTCCCCCCTCAACTCTCATAATTAGTCAATTTTCCCCCTCAACTTTAATGTAGCCAATTTCCCCCCTCAACTTTTATAATTAGTCAATTTGCACCCTACTATTAATTTTTTAATTTGATCATAATTAAACAAGTGTGTGTAAGAAACTAAATAAGATGTATGTTAATCATGTTCCTATATCTTTATCCTATTACAAATAGATTAAAATTTAGAATTTTACAATTTATCATATATAGTATTATTAGTCATAATAAATCAGTATGGAGTAATTTTATTTGATTTTTGACTAAACAAAATTGATAACGAAAAGGATTGATGTGTAAATTTTTGTATGTGAATACAATTTTCTTTATAAAAGTGAAAGCTAAGTTCAAGTAAATTGCAGAGAATCGAGCTTTAGTGAAAAAAATGGCTAGTCTATTCATAATTTTCGACTCCTTATTAAGAAAAACGCATTTTATTGAAATAGGTATGATCCATAAGTTTAGGATTATTATTTCTTTTTGTTATTATTTCTTCTTCTACATGCTTTAAACCCGATTCATAACTTTTTCTTATAATCAACCCATATCACATACTAATTGTATTATGTTTTTGTATATTTTACCCTATATTATGCAAATGAGTTTATGTTAATTTTAGTACTTTGTTGGAAGTTATTAGAAAGATTGAAAATTAAGAAAAGAATAGATGGAAAATTAAAATAAAAAAAAATTAACAGTAGGGTGCAAATTGACTAATTTTGAGAGTTGAGGGGGGAAATTGGCCAAATTAAAGTTGAAGGGGGAAATTGACTAATTATGAGAGTTGAGGGGGCAAATTGGCCAAAATAAAAGTTGAGGGGGGAAATTGGCCAATGGTCACAAGTTCAGGGGGGGAATTGATAAATACCTCTTTTCTTTTTAGTTCCAAAAATCTTCCAAAAATCTATAAACTCTGGTTTTGTTCTTTAACCCAGGTAATGTTCCTCTTTCTGACTCTTCCAATCGGCAACTCCCGTTCAACCCACCATCTGTTTAGGCCACCATTAAAGTTGTAGCTTATTGTCAACTGTTATCCGCCACCGCCATAGCCTACCGATCATCACAACCCACGCCTACTCAAATTTCAAATCTGAGGGGTTGGAGAGGAGAGAGAAGAAGATGGTGACGATGGAACAAAAAAGTAAAACCACACATGTTGTCCTTTGGACATGCCACGTCACTTTTGTGCAGGAATTCTTGCTGAGCTTTTAGCAGCCGCATTGTTCAAATGTTAATGCACCATCTCCATTTGTGATTCGTACTTAATAGTTAAGTCCCAACTAGATTTACAGAAATCTTACTAAAATTGGAAATTTATTGTCTGATTCTTGAATTATTTTTTACATTTGCATAAGATAAAATGGTCAGAAAATTGATTGGTTTAGTTAGGTAATTGAGCAAATCAGATCAAAAGATAAAAATGAAACTGGGCAAATTAATCAGAAGAGAAGGCGACTGAGCAAATTGGTCATGCTCACAAATTTAGTAAAAATTAAAATCCTACTCGGTTAAATCAAATTCTTAACTACGTAGACGTGGGTTAGATACGTTAGTCAAAACTGTAAGTCAATATTTTTGCATTAAGGGAAAATATGTTAATCTAAATTATCATTGTAAGAAAGAAGAAAGGAAAATTCGTATCCTCATTGAGTCAATTTTCATAAATGAATAAATAAATCATTATTTTGAACGTTAATTAAACTTGTAACATTCATGAACAGAATTTTTGGATATGTTGGGTCACCAGCAACTCCATTTATATGTCTTGGAATGCAACTTCACATCGTTGGTTGTATAATTAGCTTTGTGATCAGACAGATTATATGTCAAAATACAAGAGACACTACTGTTTAGACTCGTGCCTCCTCTAGCTCATTCATTGGTGCCGATGCATGTGTGAAGTATACTTACTGTTTTTTGCTTTGACCAAAAAACATTCTAATGCTTACTACAAAAAATAATGTTAGAACGAAAATTAATGTTAAACTATGAGGTGGCAGATAGTCATGGAGAGTTTCACTTTTGAGATAATACCTTTAATTAGCATTTCTCAAGAAATAATTATTAAAAAATATTTGGCTATTGTATGTAATAAGCCTCTTTACGAACAAAATCACAGTTTGAGACGTTTGATACATGTACATAATTTTTCCTTTGCATGCATGCGTTGAGTGAATATTACGTATATTTATCGATTTGTGATTTGTATGTAAATAAATGTTTTTTACAAGAAATGTGCCAAGTAATTTTCAGACAAAATTCATATCACAATCTAACATCGAAAAACTACTTAAGTGCAAAACTCAGAAAAATGAAGCTATGAAATGCCCTTATAACATCGATCAATATCACATTTTATATTTCAATGAATGTGTACTATTAATGAAAGGTTGTAATTATATAAACGACCATTATTATTGGATGGTAGGGAATTGTCTGATGGTCTAAATGCATACCACTGGCCTGTTGTATGATTGAAGAAGGTGTGCTGTTTCTCTTCCAAGTTCCAATTGATTTATTTTGGTAGAGCTGAGCTTTCACATTGTTGCACTATCTTCAGGTACGTACCTGTGCAAGGTAACATGACGCATTATTTACATTGGTGGGGGATTTGCATTTTGTACTTCCAAATAAAAAAATGGTTTGTTTAGCAAATTTTGAGTCATCCTCTGAATTTTTGTTTATGATTTTTGGATTTTTCATTATTTCCTTGAATTGTTTGCAAAGGAAATTTTAGGAAGAGAGGGAATTAAAAAAAGGAAATTTTATTTCATTTTCTTCACAAGGAACCTATAAAACCCTAAAAAGTACAATAGAAGAACAAGAATCGAACTTTCATCGAAGTATATCATGAAAATCAAACGTTCATTGAAGTACATCGACAAACAAGAATCAAACCTTCGTCGTGAATGCCAAAATAAATACTTAAACATTGGAGATATAAAAGCACGCATCGAAGCTAAAAACCCGAAATATGGTTCTTAACAAGACCTGAAAATATTTACATCAAGAAAGGCAGGATAAGGCTTCGTGGAGTCATTTTCCTACATGTCCAACCTAGTACATCCATGAGAAGCCTATATGATAAGACTGAAGATGTCACAGCAAATAAAATTATAAACATAGTGCACCTGCAGGGAAACCCTAAATAATTGAAAGTCCATCGTATTGTGAACTTGATGAACTTGGATCGATCAGCAAATATTTTTGCTACGTATCGATTAAGTTACTACAATGTCTTTTTCATAGCACCAAGAACATGGAATTATAATCTCATCTTCGTTAAGAATTTGACTCAAGGTTGAGGACATTAATCAACACCATTAGTCATGGACGGTTGGACCAAAACCATTTCACAGGTGCTGCAAATTGGATTTATGCATGCATTTGGTCACTTAATCATTAGGCCCCATGCGCTTACAATGTTGACAAAATCTTAACCTTTTTCAAGTTATATCACGGTCACAATGTTTACATGGTTCTCATATTTCTACGTATTATGTTGATTTTCTCTAGATATCTTTAGCATCAAGTTTACATAGTTAAGAGATAGCAAAAAACTCATACTCCAAGGAATGGAGAAATTCAAAAGTCCATCGTGGACAACACTTATCATGCGACCAACCACAAAAAAAAAAATAAAATAAAATAAAAAAACTGTATTTCCTTATAATTTAGTTTCATTCAATTTTGCGTGTGATCTCGTATTTATGAGAAGCTATTTACGTATGTAATAATCGTACAGAAGAACTTCTCTTAAAAATGTAATCATCGTAGTTCCGAACATGCTACAAAGAAATCGACAAAGACAAATGTAAAAAGTTCAAAAAAAATAACAAAAAGAAATCAAGAGGAGGAGAGAGCAAGTAATTGTCATGGCAGTGATGCCCCTCCGAAAAAAATTTGACGGTGTCCCTAAAACGATGGGAAGTTTGTAGGTGTGGGGGAGGTGGACTGTCCCTATATCCACCACCGGGTCATGGTCGGGACCTAGGACTAAGGAACTTGGGCTAGCTCACAAGTTGCAATTTTGGGTCCCATTGAAGAATCATGGGTTCCACCAAAGAAATCGAGCAACAAAGTTATACAGCTATGTTTTCCATTAGCAATATTTAGCCAGCGGGATCGATGGCCTAAGAAAATTATTCGACTAAATCTATAATTAAGGCACTGTATCCTCATAGATGGAAAATCCCATGTGCCTTGCCTTATCTCGTATATGGCCCTTACTTTGATTGGAATTCAACATTATTTTGATCTCAAATAATTTTGATCCTTAATCATCATGATAAATTAAAAAAAGGTTTATGCTTCCTTACCAAAAAAAAAGAAGAAGGTTTTATACTTGAAAGCGGTCGAAGAAAAAATGAAGAAACTTTAGTAGTACTTGAACTATAAGATTACACGTACAACAAACTGCAAAGTGATGATACCATATTAAATAATTACTAGTATGTAAAATCTTAAGTTGTCATAAATTTGGCCAGCAACATATATAAAGCTACAATGTCTATTTTCTAAGTCTCGAATGCTCACAACAAGTGCTCCAACTTCTCGAGTAATGCTCTATTGCTTAAGATAATGCTATTTTTTGTTCAAATCTGAAAATTAGCTAGTTTGGTAAGGGAAGTGATTTTAATTCACCGTTTTAGCTTCTTAACACCTTTGTTAATCATGATCGTTAATTCCATTTGATTTATATTCAATCTGGTTGCTTCGCCGACCACATCAGCGGCATGTAATACTTCTTAAGAAAACAACGTATATTTAATATAATTGATCTTTATTTGCCAAACAATTAAATTAATAGTACATCAATTATTATGTCCTTCGGGTCATTTTACACATCCACTACTGTTTTACATGCAAATTTACTAATACTTTAACACCGTTTTGTTTGGTAAACGCACTTTTACGACTAGAGCTTATCAAACACTTTCCAGCTTTTTACATCTATTTATTCTTACAGCACAACAACAATTTTTTTTTTCAAAGTGCAATGTACCAAGTTAGCCCTAGCTCGACTCGCAAAGAAGAGATTGGGACTAAGATTTTTTTTTAAAAAATAATGACCTTTTTGTATTTTCAGAACTCAGACATGGTTTTTTATTATTTTTAAGTTCAACTTTTTAAAATAATCTTACCAAACAAGAATTCAAAATTTGTGATTAAAAACTTGTAATGAAATATACCAAACGGATCTTAAACCCGGATCTTAATCAATTATAAATTTTTTATTTCTTAGTTCTATAGTTCTTGTTTGTATATGCTTTTAAAATAACTGAAATAGTTTTAGGTAAAAATATTTTTAGGATCAATTCTTAGTAAAAATGTAAGTAAATTCTAAAAAAGCATTAAAATGCTTCCTGAAACAAGCAAATAATCGATATTTCTTACAGAAAACACTATAAACACTTTTGAAACAAAAAAATATTCTCGCTAAAAAAACTTTTAACTATTTTAAAAGAACATCTAAATAAACACATAATCCGCATGGAAAAAACAACCTTGCGATAATAAATACCAACGAATTGTGAGTTTCGATGCAAATGGATTAACGGCTGTGGATTAATCTGCACGCCCTTCGATGATTAAACCTTCCCTGCTCCATGATTGGCCTGATGACGTCACCCGTACCGCAGCTTCGCCATTCCCGACGCTAATCCCAGCTTAAATCACTGCACTAATTATCCAATCAGCCTTGATTAATTACAAAAGAATCAGTGCACGGTCCAACGGTTTCCGGACCACGCTGCCATAGTGTAGTCGAACTGGATACGATCGGGACACGAAGCCACGTGGCTAGCTTAAAGCCCTCTTGATAGCACACACGTGTCGCCACGTACAGTTTTTGTACACGTGTCGGGGAATAAAGTTGTTTTATTACGTCTTAAGTAAGATTAGGGTCATGCACTAAGTTCCAAACGAGTGTCTAATAATTCTGCGCCTACCACGACCCCCATTTTACGGTACACGTAATGTAAATAAGTGAATTTAAGAATATTTCTGTCAAAACTGTTATACAGACATATAAAAATAAAAAAGGTAGCAAATTTTCTCTAATGGAGTCTTCAGTTTTTTTCGTGGCGCTCAATTAATAAAAGGCAAGTCTTTTTGCTGTCAAATTTGACAACAGTTGTTAAGTTTATTTATTAATTTTTTGATAAAGGTGATGCAATATATAAGAAATGTTGTTGTGTATTTCAAATATTTGATTGTTGTCTTAATATTTGGACTCCACAAAGAGATGAAGGAAAAAAAATTATAGAATGACATTATTATATAACATATTTGGTGGAGTAAAAAATTGAACAAAACGTCAAATTGCCACATAAGCCATCAAATCTCATTTTGATGTTTAAAATTGGGAATTGTTATTGGTACTCCAAAAATCTCATTCTACACTCCAAACTTTCTATATTTAGAAAGAAAAATACACTTGTGATGAGTGTAGAATGAGATTTTTGAAGTGCCAATAACACTTCCTTTAAAATTTGACATCTCTTTTGAAGATGCTTTAAAACAGATGCTACTGTAACTTTATTAGGGTCTTGTAATGATTTTAGTTTCATATACTCATAATTGTATTTCTATTTTTTTTTTTTAAGAAGATAATTAGTGACAAGTCACAGTTATCCGCATCTTATGGGCCGGAGAGGTTATGAAGAATTTCACTTTACTTGCAACCACAGTTAAGCAGACTCACTAGCTTGGAGCATTGAACTTGAGACCTCCCACAATTTTTTATCTACTCATAATTGTATTTTTGAAGCTGGTAAGTTTCTCTCCTAATAATGGTTATCGGGCATGCATTTTGTACCATCCTATACATTGATGTATATGTATTGTAGAATTTTCAGTCGGTACAAAAGACGTCGTCGTTTATGAGAAAATCAAAATGTTCTTTGGACAAACCACCATTGTCCGAAATTCTCTCAAGCCGACAAAGATGCCTTTGATTTACAGGGACTTGGTTGCATCAACACCCTTGATTTGATGAAACCGCTCCCCATCCTTCTGAAAACCCAACATTGCCACTGCATATATGTTATCTTGTACATTAACAAGGGCAATACTGTCTTTTGAATGTCCAAAAAAGTTTGAGGAGGAGTGGCAAGAGCAAATTGGAAAGCTTTACCTAGTGTGAAAGCGGTCCAGACCGTCACTGTGCCACTTGACAGAAAAAATGGAGAAAAGTTAGAGTCAAAGTCTAAGATTTGCAGGCCCTCCCCCATCAGGACTTTGTAATTCATTCACTCCTACATTAAACATTATGAACTAACACCACCGAGTTAACTCGGCCTAGAAATGACCACGAGAAAGGAATAAATGAACACAAGATTACAATGTATTTCAAGCTAACATCGATGTAAGATTCGATCTTGCACTTCGAGAGACAGACATAGATAAATGGAACAAGATGAGGATGTATAGGGAAACCCACATTTCAACTCTATCTTTAATTGAAGAGAAATATAGAGAAATAAACGACAATACCAAACATGACAACTACTTGATTTTCAGAAATTAAATCCTCAGCGATTAATAATTGAGCTAACAATGACTTAAATACACACATTATTACATAATCAATCAACAATACGTAAATAATAATATGAGAATATAAGCTATAAAAAAAATACAATAATTGATTAAAATTCATATGGGAATTTTTTTGTGGGGAAGGTCATTTCTCAATGGAAAGTGATTTTTGCCACTTTTTTTCTCTTGTTTTCTTCAAACCAATATGCCCGGGCAACTTCATCTTGCACTTGGAGAGGTATACAAACAACAAATGACATTGCTATGCTTGTACCGCTTGGCCCTAAAAAAGTTTAGCTATCAGGATAAAGAAAATCGACTTAAATACGCATTATTATGTGTATAACCGGTGATATATATAATCTATGAGCAAAGTAAAAACTATTAAGTCAAAGAATTAATTAAAATCTATAATGGAAAAACTTGAGTCATCTGCAATCATGAAGCCCTTCAAAAATTTACATTTTGAAGAATATTGTAGGCTAAATTTTTCCATCTCCAGCTATGCAGGGCTAAATTTTAACACCTTAGCTTGGGATGTACATGTTGTGAGCCCGCCAAGGCGCTTGGGGGCTTGGTATATGTACTTTGGCCTTGGCTAAATGTAGCCCTAATTCTTCGTAGCAGACCCATTTTGACTCCTGGATGGAGATAGATTTTGTACAAATTTGGGAATTTTTACACACCTATTTTTTCCTTATGCATCCTATTTGTTATTAACTATTAGAGGAGATTCAACGGACAAAAATAAACATGACATAAATAAAATTTACAAACATAAATAAAAATATGTGGGAAAAAGATGAATTGACACAAACAACGATGTATATCAAGCTACTACAACCAACTTTATATTGCACTTGGAGAGAAAAGCAGACAGATGAACTACACAATTCGGCATGACAACCACTTGGCTCTGAAAAAATTAAGCTGTCAGGATGTAGAGCAACGATCTAGTCCATCTAATAGTGACTTACATACGCACATATAGTCGGTGACACGTATGAACCATGCGTTAGTGATTTAAATACGTATATATATAATCGGTGACACATATAAACTATGCGTGAAGAATAAGCTATTAAGCCAAAATCAATTAAAATCAATAAATGGGAAAATGGTAAAAGGTTAATCTCTGTAAAAGTTTAGAAAAAAAAAATGGGAATGTGAAAATAATTTCCGGGACTCAACTTAGTGGCATAAGTTGCTAAGGTATATTTATTACACAACATCTAACCCCTAGTGGGGTAAGCAACTTAACCATGGATTAGAACTAGGGTTAAAAGAACAAGTGGTTAAGAAGGACAACCACAAAACCCAGATTTTTATTATCGACAGTCATCACTGCTCATCAGCATCATCATCATCCCTCTCTCGGCTAGCTAAACTGTCTGTCTGTCTCTCTCTCTAAAAAAAACCTAACCATCTTTCTCACTCTCCATACCTCCCCTCACTTTCTCAACGTCCTCCCATGGCAGCTCAGAGCTGTAATCTGCACAGAAATCTAATCCTAACGACTTAAAGCAGCCTCCTTTTAACTTTCTCTGTATTTGCTTTTGATTTTTGTTCTCAGTTTTTGGAGACCCCTAGATGTTTGAGCGATGGATATAACCCCGTCCATCACCACCACCACCAACAACACCGCCAGCACAAAATCCCCGGAAGCCGACAGCGAAACTCCGACTCGGATCCAGCAACCCTTAAAGCCTCCGCCCTACAGCAACGGCGTCCTCAAGCGCCACAACCCCACGCACCACCTCCACCACCACAACATCCCCATCACCCCTGTCGTAGTCACCTACAAAGAATGCCTCAAGAACCACGCCGCTGCGCTGGGTGGCCACGCCCTCGACGGCTGCGGCGAGTTCATGCCGTCTCCCGCTGCCAACCCCGCCGACCCCACCTCACTAAAATGCGCTGCATGTGGCTGCCACCGCAATTTTCACCGCCGTGACCCCGAGGACCCCGTGCAGCCAAACACCCCCGCCGCGACAACGCATGTCATCGAGTACCAACCCCACCACCGCCACCATCCTCCTCCGCCGACTCACCCCGGCAACCGAAGCCCCAGTTCAGCTTCTCCACCGCCGATCTCGTCCTCCTACTACCCCTCCGCCCCCCACATGCTCTTGGCTCTGTCCACCGCTCACGAAAACGCCTTGGCGGGTGCGAATAATAACAACGCCGTTGCTATCCCCCAGATCGTGTCGCCGAGCCCGAATGCGAGGAAGCGGTTCAGGACCAAGTTCACCCAGGACCAGAAGGAGAAGATGTACCAATTCGCAGAGAGGGTCGGGTGGAAGATGCAGAAGAAAGACGAGGAAATCGTGCAGGAGTTCTGTAATGAGGCAGGCATCGAAAAAGGGGTTCTCAAAGTCTGGATGCACAACAATAAGAATACCTTCTCCAAGCGAGACGTGCTCAATGGCGGCGCTGGCGGCCGTGCTGGCAGTTTAAGCAGACCCAGCTTTCTCCTCGAGCATTCCCACCACCACAACAACGGCACCAACGGCAACGGCAACGGCAACAACAACGATGATGACGAGGAGGAGGATGATGATCAAAACGACAACAAGAACGGCTTTCCGAATCCGAATCATCATTACCAGGGTGCTGACGGTCGTGGCAACAATGGGTCATCTTCTTCTTCTTGATCCTTTTGATGAATAATAAGAGGAGCTTAATTAGCATTAGAGTAAGGCCAGTGCTATTAAGTAATTAATTAATTAGTTGCTCTTAAATTTTCTTTCTTTCTTCTTCTTTCTTAATTCTTCTTTCTCATTGTGTTTAGTTTAAGTAATGAGACTATCAATACTTCAGTTTGCTGAGGATAACCTGGGAAGAGATTGATTGATCCAAAAAAAGGGAATTAATTTGCTGCCTATATCTTCTCTTTATTTATGTATTTATTTTAGTTTCTTTCCATTTCCCCAAAGTGATTTCCGCATTGGCTTTTCTTCCTGCTTAATTCTTGTGTTTATTTTTCGCCTTTGTATTCAATAACTTAACTAAAGTTAAAAGCATGACAGAAATAAATCATACTGCGCAGAAAAAACTCTCTTAATTCTTGTGTCTATTTTTCGCCTTTGTATTCAATAAATTAACTAAAATCTAGAGCATAACCGAAATAAATCATACCGCGTAGAAAAAATGAGTGCAAAAATTATTATTATTATTTTTTGTTCTAAAGCTATGTGAAGCTGAGAATGTGTTCAATTTCTTGTTACTAAAACAAATGCATTGGATTTTATTAATATTCTGTTCTCTGAGAACAAGCTGCAGAATTGCAGGTTACCCTTTTTCTTTTTCAGAAGGTGAGAGAGAGAGAGAGAGAGAGAGAGAGAGAGAGGCATTGTAATTTCTGAATCTAATGTCTCATCAGGGAGAGATTTTCTTATCCTGTGTCCGATACAAAGAAGCAGAAAGTGTTAGCACAAAACATAAGATCATTGTGGGCAGTTGCAAAATAAAGTATTCTACATTATCCCATTAGCTTTAAGCATTTTCTTAACTTTTAATTATATATAAAATTAAACTAGAGTATGATCCAAGAGACCTAAAAATCATTTTTTAAATTAATACCCACATCCCGATTATTGTCTTAGATTTTTTTTTCACCACTATTTTAATTGTTTTTTTAAATAATTAATAATTGTGGTGTGGACCATTTTGCCGCTGATCATATATTAAAATGCCTGTAAATTAAGAAATCCTCAGCTAGCGATCATGGCTTTAATTTTTTATTCCTTCTAAAGCGTGTGCAACCAGAAGTAAAAAAGCAATACATAGACCAGTGACTGCAAATGTGTGAACTTTTTTGGTGGGTTTTGGATGGTAGGCTTCAATTAGGGATTACTCTATGTTTTTTAACCTTAATCTATTCCAAAAGGGTTAATTAATTAATTAGTTGAATTAAGTAAAGCATAATCTAATGAGGTCAGTTGGTAAGCTTGAGGATGTGTACTGTTTTATCCCTTGCCTTTGAAGGGAAGCAGATATTAGTGATAACCCTAATTATGTTGGACTAAATTAATAGATTAGATGGATAAAGAATGAGACGACGACGACGACGTTAAATCGAAAATGATACTTAGAAAGATCAAGTGTGTTTTCCACCAGCAAAATTTGGGTTTGTTTTGGTGTTTTTGTCATTTGATGAAGTCGGTAATCTTGTTTTTGTGGGGGCTGGTCCTTTGCCTGCGTATGCCCTTCCAGGCTCCAACTGCCAAGTATGGCCAAGTATGGGTTGCTCATGCTCAGTCAATTTACCCTCTAAAGCGTTCAGTGGGGAAATGGTGATGGGCCTTCTTAACTCCTCACACATGGAAAATGTTAACACGGGTCGAGCATGCCGGTTGATCTTGCTATCTGATTTAGGGTGGATAGATCGGTAGTGATATAAGGTATAATTAAGAAAATATGCAATGGGAAATAATTGCTTAATCTAGGTTTTGAAGCTTCAAAGTGGAGTAATTTATCTTTTACGTCACACTTTGCCCCAATCGGAAAATATATGTAGAGCATAGATGGGAGTTTGGTGAGAGTAGCTAGAATCTAATTAAAACTTCGCCATAATTACAATACCAGAAAGAACTCTTTAATTCTGAGAGATACTGACCGAACTTGAACTCCCGACAAATGCTTAGATTTGATGAACTTTCTTATGATACAAGAGAGATTTTTCAGTGTGCCGGAAATATTAAGTGTCACAATACAACTGATTAGATGCTTGAGGGAAAAAATTCAACCATTTATATTATGACATTTAATGTGCTAGACCGTGTTCCTGCCGCACTGAAAATTTTCTGGGGATATAAGAGGAGTGTCGGAAAAAAGGACAGTATTGAATGTAAAGCCTTGACTTTAAATCCATGTATCCATCAGATATGATGTCATTAGACTTGTGTGACCCTGTCTTCTTTATTGCTATCTGTATCTGTAAACGGGGTTAATCATTAATTAATAAGCAGTTTAACTAAGCAAATTGGGGTTTGCATGTTAGATATTGAAGCTGTTTATAACCCTGATTAAAACAAGATTAACTGCAAGAATTTGATTGTTCGAACTGAAAACCCACTTCTCCAACTCCTCACATGGACTATTTAGGAGTGCTGGTAGCCAGTTTGTTGGGATTTGGTCGTACAACCGTGGATGATTTCTGAGAATTGTTTGTGAAGAAAGAAAATCTTTTACTCAATCCAATAGAACTGTGGGTGATTTCTGAGAATTGTTTGTGAAGAAAGCTAATCGTTTACTCTATCTGATAAGATTAAGGGCATGTTTCGCGAATTAAAATATCTTTTTAAATAATCAAAAGTAAGAATGATAATTTCATACACGACACAATATATAACTTGAAATTAGCACGAATTAAAATTTATTGGGTAGACAACTAACACTGTTGACTGTTCAACTGATATCCTATTTGTTCAAGTGATAATTTTTCTCAATTTTTCTAATGAATAGCATGAGTTATTGCATTGTTGTTTACACGAATATTACATGAATAAGAACGGGTAAAATGGAACATGGCTCATCGCCTTTCCCAACCAAAAGTAATTTGACTAGGACACAGTAAAAGTACTTACTGATTAAAAAGCTACTTTGTAGTGCTTTATAGCGAAGCAAACACCTAATAAAATATACGTTCACTTTTAATAAGATCGTTTTTAGTAAAAATGTTTTCCGCATAAACGTTTTCAATTAAGCTCTAATTATAAAGTAACTTTATATCTTTTTACCGTAAACTCTTTACGCATGTGCTTCTAAACATTGTTTTAAAGTTTGTACGATAAGATTCCTCCATCACTACTAGAACGAGCTGTGATTTGTGAGAGAAAAATGTTACTATCAAATGGAGTTGTGGGGATCATATGAATTATACATAATCAAAGAAGGATTTTTTTATTTTTTGGATCAGAGTCATCATGCAATGTTTCATCCCTTTTAAGTTTTTGTTTCCCTCAATTGCCAGTCCAAGCAAAACGTGACCAGGACACTGTTCTATTGGTTTGCCCAAATTAGTGCTAGTAGATGATGCTCCATGTGTTGTAATAATAAAAACACAATTTCAATGTGCATGGCAATCGCATGTGAAGAGAGGACACTGTACAGGGAACTAGCTAGGGTTAGCGGATAACACATCGACCCACAAATTAAATAAAAGGTGGTGCTATCCACACATTTATTTTTATCTCTCACACACCTCTCTTAATTTTCAATCGTTGGATCAAATGAATTGAGAAAAGCCAATGAAATTTTTTTTAATAGTGTGTGAATAGCATTACTTTAAGTAAATTTGAAGCATATGTTAGATATGAAGAAAATTAAGGTTCCACTATAAAATTAATTGGCAATATGGGGAATAGTATAACGCCTTATTGAAGAAGTTGAGGTTCCACCATAAAACCAATTGGTAATATGGAGAGCAGCCCAACCCCTTATAAACCCTGCATGATTTGGTCCCTCACTGATGTGGGACTTTGTCCCCACATTCTCACACTTATAAGCCCTTGCATGGTTGGTTTCTCACAGATGTGAGACTTTGTCTTCACATTCTCACACGCCTCCTTACATTTGGCGAATTTTCAACCTTAACACGTAGACAACACAAATTGGGTGATGTGAAGCATGTGTGTTAGGCTTCACATGTGAGCCAACGTGTTCTGATATCATGAAGAGGGTTAAGGTTCACCATAAAATTAATAGATAATATGGAAAGTAACTCAACTCCTTATAAGCCCTTGTATGATTTGATCCCTCATCCTCACATTCTCACAATATAATGTATGGTTTTAATCCCAAGCTTTTGGTGAGACAAATTTGATTAGTGATTCCAAGAGCCACGATAGGCCAGGTGTTTTTTGGTATTTTAGTTTGTCTAGTCTATTTTAATTTCTTTGGATTCTCGTTGAGCACCTTTCAATCTTATAGGCTATTTTTTGTCACTGTAGGGATTTGTCCAGTAACATTAAAACTAGTGGATTCTCTAGACCACTTGAATTGACCACAATCCAAAAGAAAGTGATACGTAGATTAATTTTTTAGACCATCTTATATAGATCACATGATATGACAGTTAATAGTTGGACTTTCTTTTTATTTACTTAAAGAAAGAGTCCAATCATTAATCTGTCGTCACATTACGTGACTGTACAAATGAAAGTTTAAAATTTTAACCACTATAACATCACCTTAATCCAAAATACGAAAAATAAAGTGGCCAAATTAGCACCAAGCTACTTTTGAAGAAAGCTCCAAATCAAAATTTACCCCAAACTTCCATCCTATTAGGTCTTTTTACAGCTACAAACACTCATAATTAAGCTTCCAATTCAATTGGAGGTTTAGGTTTTCTTATTTCATATGGGTGTTGGGCTAGACTATCAATCTGAATTAGATTTTCTAATAAATATCACATATTAAATAGCGTAATTTGATTTTTATCTGATAGCATAATGGGATTACAGATCCAAACATAAACGAATGTAACATTTGAGTAACTAAAGAAACAAGTTTAAATGGAAATCAAATTTACAATTAATAGAACGAGAAAAGAATAACAAGGGATTGCAAACTGCATATGATTGTTAATCCGTTGACAAAAACAATGAAAAAGACTGTAAATTTCCCAGACGCCTACAAAGTTACAAACTTACATTAAGTGTATTTATAATGACCTAATGTTGAAGCAAACATGAAAGTTGTTGATACGTAAATTGGGTTGACTTTGAAACAACGTAAAGTGTTAAAGTTGTGACATTCGTTAGGTTGCTCCGGTCACGTAATATGTAAAGAGATTGAGATAGAAAATAAACACTAGATGTACGTGGTTCACCCTAAGTAGTGCTATATCCATGAGAATAGAGGAGTCTCATTAATAATGTAGAGTTTGCATAATACAAAGGTTCAAACACAATCATTAAGTTCTAATAATGGATTAAGTGCAATAATGGCATTAGGGATTAATTGTATGAGAATAATCTCCTTTTATAGTTGAGGAGAGTCTCTGGCTTTGGTCCGCGGTCGATGTGAGACTCTATGAGCTTTATTCTTATGTTGTCATGTGTTGTGTTGTGATTAGCCTCTTGGTTGGAGAAAAACCCTTGTGCTTCAACATAGGTGCCTCAATCCGGGTCTTTGAAGGTATAAAGTTAACTGGTACTCGGTAGTTTCGAGATTGGTAAAGTATGGTACAAACAAAAGTAATGTTAAACCCTAACAACAAATCATCATAATCCCTATTCTAATATAAAACCTTAAAATATTAGTATTAAAAATACCCTAACATAAAGATAAACCATACTACTAATTAGTTACTTTTCCAATATATCCCGAGGAATATTTTGAAAGTTGTTGTTACCTAATTATGATGTCCTTTCAATCTTTGCATTTGATCGATGGTGATTGGGTGGTAACACCCTCCACGTCGATTTTTAACCTACCTTCGCTAGGGATGATCGGTGGAAGGAAGAAAGATTAAAGACTGATTATGAGAAAAAGAATAAAAAGTACGAGAGAGGAAAGCTGCAACGTCTAATTATCAAACCTTTCATCATTTAGAACGCAATAAAACAAAGACGCCTCAAATTGCTTGATATTAACACAAGCAACTAGCTAGCTCTACATTCTCCCATGATGTGGTTTTCATTTCCAAACTTTTTTTTCTTTTCTAAAAACCCAATACAACAAGCAGATGCCAGCGTAATCACATTGATTACTGCATAAGTATTTCTCGTATGAACCCGAATTCGCATTCATTCCTATACATTTTAAGATTAGTTTAAAGTAGAATAACACAATGTATAAAACAAAACCCCTTGAACGATAACGAAGTTATCTGTCTTTATGACTTTGTATTTTGGTTACTAGGAAGGCTACATATGAAAAGTTTTTTTCATATGTCATTGACATCCTACATATAAAAGGAAGCATGTAATTGCAAACACATAAGCATTTGATGATAAACAAAATTAATACTGCAAGTCAATGAAGGACCACGCAATTATTTGCAGCATAAAGATTAACGCATTACTCAGTGGTCCTAGCTACAATGTTCTAGTCATGTCCGGGAACAATCTCCATTCTTTATATATATTCCTTATATTATCAGTCTAATAGTAATGAATTAGTAATGATATACACTTATAACTTGCGCAAACCCAACTAATTCACCTTAAATCTCATCCTAATTGTGTTTATATATATATATATATATTCCGTTACGTACTTGTGACTGTGTCTTAAAAACAAAAATTGACCACAATCGAATACCTTATCATATTCGAACAAGTTTTTTTTTGTAGTCTTGTTTCTGCATGTATAAAAAGAACTCATAAAAAAAAAAAGGATAATAAGTATATGCACAAGCTTTATGAGAGAATAAAGGTTGCATTTATATTTACCATACTTTTCTTATCTCTTCGTAAGTGGGACAAAGACATCTACAAATCAAAACAATAGTAATATTAATAAGACAAGGACGTATGCAAATACGAGAACAGATTTGGTTGATTGTGAAATCCTTAATCCTAATTAATACGAATAGAAAGTATGGGAATTTTACCGATTTATGAAAATTTTGGCTCTCTCTTTCTAGTTTCTACTTTGCGTGAATAAGTTACGTGCGGGTGTGTTTTCACAACATGTGGCACCATCAACCATCGATAGCCTTTTAACTTCACTAGTTACTACTGCCCCAAACCATGACATTGAAAATTTACCTTCTCGACACATGCATGATATCTACTAATGTTGTAATATGTAAGCTATCTATGCACGTAATTGTGTTTCTGTATCACGTATCTGTATTGTAGTCATATGCATGCGGATTTATAGATTAATCGATGCCCTAAATCAAATGAGAGTTCACGTAAAACTATAGCTACATCGTATCGTATGCTATGGAACTTGAACCCATGTGAAACAAAGAAGAAAGACGTTATTTGTCTACCCTAATTGGGAAACCATATGACCCCATGATCAGTCTGGTTCACGTGCTGCCAACGTTAACATTGACTTCGGTAAATACAAATGCTGCCCTAGCTCTGTTGAATTAGGTCAAGCTTAATCTTTACTTAAGATTCTAATAACTGAACTTGTTTTTCTACAAGTTTGATAAAGCATTCAGTTTTGGGTCTTTCAAAGTTCGATTAGGCTTGTTCTGGAGATTATGGGGAGCAAAGAGTTGCGGGTGACTTACTTAAAAATAGTGCCAAAGCAAATTTATTAAAGAAATTTGAAAAAAAATTAATAGGTTTGCTACAGTAAGTGTTGATGAGACCATCTAATTCTCGAGAAAAAATCAATTCAAACCTTCTAATTGTTGAGAGATCTAGATTCTCTCATGTCCAATGGGCGAGGGGTGGTCGTCGCCCCTCCGCTCGCCGAAAAACAAGCCCAGGAGCGCCTCTTTGGTTTGGTCAGAAACTGGAAAGCATGGTGGCTTTCTGGCATTTGTTGCTATGCAGCACCCCTGCACGCTGCAAGATTTGCTTTTATAAAAAATAAAAAAAAAATTTATGAACTAAAATGACACAATTTTATAGCTTCATTAAAAACAATAATAAAAGATTGTGTGGACCGTTGGTCCCCATTAGCCATCACCCCTTTCAATTTCCCATCTCTCACTCACACTTTACCAAACACAACAAATCCCCCAATTCCTAGCTTCCATTTCAATCACCACCCATCACGCCATCCTTCCCAATTTTATGTAAATTTTTTATTTTCTAAATTTATATATTATTTCAAACCCTAATTAATTATTCAATACAATTTTTTCTTTAATTAGTATAGAATAATATGGTTATTGATTATTGATATGAATTCTATAATTATTGATGGCAATGAAATTATTGTTTAGGGTAAAAAAATGAATTCTTGTTATTGATTGATTAATTGAATTATTGAATAATGTATATGATTACTCATATTGATTAGTTGAATTGAATTTTTGTTTATTAAATAATTTGTATGATTATTAGTATTGATTAATTGAATTGTTGGATTGATTAGTTAGTAGTCATATCACTATAGTCTAAGAGTCTAAGAGTTTATTTAATTTTTTTTCCATGATACAGTTAAGTAATGCAACGATACTATAAAAAAAAACAATGCTTAAAATCCTCCTTCAAATATTCCAGGTAGTTCACAACAAAGTGAGGCTATTGAGTTGAATGAATTAGTGGCTAATTTTCCTGCAGACCTTGGACATAGACGTCAAATACTTGCTCATCCACATAATTATCGCAAATCAATTCATAGACACTCTTCAAAATGATTATTGTTAACCTAAAGACCACCTCATTGCCAAAAAAAGCTAGCAACAATAGATGTTTTATTACGGTTGGGATCAATGGTTAAATGATAGCATGATTGTTTACATTGAGATACATGTATTTGCTTTTATTGACAATAATCTATTATGCATGTTTTCATGACATGAAATCTTGCCAACAACAATTGTAATTTTTTTAAGTTCGCCCCTCTCCTCGGCAATTCCTGGCTTCACCATTGCTCATGTCCCCAACTCATCACATGATAATCGTCCATTAGATGAGTATGGCACTTTTTAAATATGAGGTAAGCGTTTATTGAACGACAACACTGCTCGAACTAAAACTTAATTGAGTGAGAGAATTTCTCCTAATTGTTTCTACTAGACCAACATATTTTCCTATACAACCGGTAAATTCTTCTTCTATGGAAAGAAGCTCTCAATATTTCATGCTCTTGCTATGGTTAAGCGATGTTATATGATAGGTAGTACAACCCAATGTCAAATCCGTATGAACTAATTAATCATTGGTGGTGACTCTGTTTGATGTCAACGAAGGATTGGTAATTATTTGTGGACAAACTCACCTTAACATTCGGTTACTCGGCTCATGTGAACCAATCACCAATTGTCTACGGTTTATGTATTGACGGATTTTGAATGTTCAAAAGTTGAGACCAAGAATTACCCAGCTAAAGTTTGTTCTCGGACAGCAAAATTTGTGGCCCATAGCCCAACAGAGTTTGGTTCACTATAGGTTGTGTATTTTGCACCCTAAATTTTAACCAAACTTTTAAAGCCCAATATTCTGCACAATGAATTCACCGGTCGCTATAGAGATCCTTAAACCCTGCGTACCATTTTAAAACCTAGTCCTACAGTCCTAGTGAATATAAAACAAATATATTGGACATTACCGGTAGAATTTGGAATGTGCTCGATTAATTGTGAGAAAGCAAAAATTGTATTTGGGAATTTCTGATTGTATTTGAGGTACAGAAATAGTTGGCTAATACGACACGTAAGCATAACATATTTTTAGATAAACAACCAGAAAGAATGGAAAAACAAGAAAATACGAGGGTGAGTTGAAAAATGATTTAAGTGTTAACTACATTGCAAAAGATGAAGAATTCGTACAGAGGAAAAACCAAAACCTCTGCTCACTCCATTATCATCACATAAGACTACAACTTTAGCCGTTGGTGAAGCAATGATGAAAGACACAAGTACAATCCAGAAATCAAAAAAACAAATGAATTCTTCTAGGCAGCAAGAGAATGACACTCTTGACACAAATGCTAAGGCAACAAGAGAATGATACTCTTGAAAAATTCTAAGGCAACAAGAGAATGATACTCTTGACTCAAATGCTAAGGCAACAAGAGAATGGCACTCTTGACAAATTCTAAAGCAACAAGAGAATAATACTCTTGACAAATTTTATGGAATCAAAGAAAGAATGATACTTTCTTATCCATCAAGAAAGAATGACACTTTCTTGAAATCTTGTAATCCAACAAAAAATCACTAAATGAAACAGTAGTTTATCTCAGACAATTCATCCAAAAACAACAAAATAAAACCCCCATTTTCAATATAAACCCATATCGGCAAGATCACTCCACACCAAAGAATAGAACACGAATCATATGTCTTCACCAACTTCACAAAACAACTTGAGCTGTGCATTTCTTCAAACATGTATACCATTAAAGAAAGAGAGAGAGAGAGAGAGAGAGAGAGAGAGAAAGAGAGATTCATTTCTGCAAGTCAATCTTCAGCCCAACAATGCCATGTGTGTATTTCAGGATGTGACCAACGCTCTCTGTATACCATAAGTACCTTCACCAGCAGGTCACCAAGAATCACCCAATTGAAAGTAAAATCCATAAACCATCAACAAAATACTTATTCTGACAATACTGAACCCCAATATTAGAAAAATAACATGAAACTCATAAAAGATCATCGAAAATGAGATGATTTCATGCCTTAAATTGGATGAAAAGGATTAAACCCAATTTTCAAAAGTGAAAGAATGACTGAGAAAGGATAGTAGAACCTTAAACACTTGCATCCAAGATATGTAGTTGCATTGTTCTGACATTCAATTTCATTGAATCATAAGATCGAACAAGTGATATGCAGGAACCCATTAGCCAACAACATTTAGAAACAAAGAGATAACTGCCAAGAAGCACACGGCCAAGGAGATCGCCGCCAAGATAGATGCTGCTGCGACGCGAACTGCGACGGCGAGAAGGCCGAGATAACTAACTGCACCGGCCAAGATAAGGGAGGACACACGAAGATGGAGTGCCCACACAATAAGATTACGGTGCCAGATGTGAAATCGATCAAAATTCACCACGCAGTTACATAAAACTGAGCTAGAATGGACCCGATTCAAGAACCGAGAAGTTCCCACTTCTAATTTGGCCCAAAGGATCAAGATTCAAGCTTACAGACGAAGCAAAATTTGCCACAATTCCAAAGACCAAGATATCATATCACCGATGATCTCTGATCACAACCCAGAACGAAAATTTACCCAGAAATTACAGAACGAATTGAACAATTACGGAAGCACCAAAGAAATTAACGAAATCTCTAACAAAAAAATTAGAAAAGAAGTAAAACTAGAAATAGACGAAATGAATGAGAAGTGGAACCACCATAATCCATGGCGTGAGCCTGGTGGCTCTGATACCATGTTAACTACATTGCAAAAGATGAAGAATTCGCATAGAGGAAGAGGAAGATGATAGAGAGAAACAAGAGAGATTGTATTGATTGATTGGAGACTATGTATAAAACCGAACTTAAGGAAATGATAGCTATACAATCTCTTATATAGCCATATAACCTAATTACAATAATATCCTTCTAACTATATTTCTGTTATATCAGTTGTTATTAAGTAGACTCGAATAGAAATAGACTAATACAAGAGAAGGCTTCTTGAGAACTAACCATCATTGGCTTCAGTCTTACGGAGTACTAAGGTCCCATTAGAGTTCTCCAAGAATAGAAGAAAGGTGTGGTAGCTTGCTTGCTTAGTGCTCGCGCTTGGAAAAATGCAAATTTGGGATGAAAACTTGTATGCAGTAATCATGTTCCTAAAGAAAAACTTTTTAAGTGTAGATTCACACTTTATGCGATGTTTTGTTCACGTGTTATCATGATATGAATAAACGACAAAATTATGCGTCACAGGTATATATAGTTAAAAAAAGTGATAATATAAGTGAATCGCTATTACATGACGTGGTAGTGACACTAAATACTTTCTCGTTTGTGAAGGGTACATTGTAGTGCAAATTGTCCAAGTTGTCAATGAACTCTTACCTTATTACTATAAGCATTCAATTGGCCCCCCAAGAAGCTAGACGAACATGCATACGTACATACTTCTTTGAGGGTTTCATAGAATTGACATCTGCCCGATCGGCTCACCTACAATGTAATGTATACCTGAATGTTTGTTCCCTCTCCATACTCAAGGCCTAACTTGATTAAAACAACTCACATGACCATGTATTATAAACATCAAAACCCTACGAACATCGAAAAGGAAAAAGAAAGAAAAAGAAAATCTTGTACCTATTTGGTTCTGCAATTTCCATTTTCATGATACTTTGATCACCTAGCTAACGCCAAGAAGGGAATCGTTTTCTAAGAAAAAACTACTACTGCATATCTATGTGCATATATATATATATATATATATATATATATAGAACATGGTTTTAATGATTCTAATTAATCCAACTTCTTCATAACGTTCTTTTGAATACTTGCAATCGAACTTGCATATGAGCGTCGTGGAGCGTTCTATAACGTTCTTTCTTGGTTTTCTTGGGATAATCAACAACTTGGCCTACCAAAGAAGATTATATTAGTGGGAGATTTAGGTTAAGGACCTACCAAAAGAGATATTAGTGGGATAATCAACAAGTTAATCACCTTTCGACTACGTTGCTAATTAAAGAAATTCCCACCATTATAACAACCAACACGATTAGATATGTGGGCCTTCAATCCTAAATACAAAGCAATCTAAACATTTATAGACTAATTGAATTAGATTAATTTTAGCAATATATGAATTTTTTCTTTAAATATATTAGAGACAGAAGGAGGAATAATTCCAGAACTTACCATTAAGATCAGTCAGTACCACTCATAAATTGATGCTTTACATATGCCACATATATGCACTTATCAAGCACAGGAATTAAGAGGATCAAACATCAAAGGTACATAATTAATTAAAAGAAGTAAATACATGAGAAGAAGTTTATTTTTTACTATGAGAAATTCAATTAACTAGCTAGGTTACATGAACTAATTACCTCAAGTAACCTAGGCGAGCTAATAATTTGTCTCTCTCTTTCATATATATATATGCCCTTTTTTGTAACAATAAACTAAAGGTTAGCTCAAGTGGTGTCATATATTCCAATCAAGATTGTCATGAAACTCTTAATTAATTTTCTTTGAGAGATATGAACTAATTTCACATACCTTTTTTTTCACCGCTTCATCACCATGTAAGGCACATACACCATATAACTGCTAGCCGTTGCTTTCTTTTAATCTGCAAACACTTAAATTAACTTGGAAAATACAACATACCCTTTTCACCTTCCATCCATACATATACAATAGACTGTCCAGCCATATATTTCTATCATCTCTCAACCCAGAAATAACTAAAACAGCAATAACTCTCAAACCACACACTTAATAATAATAATTACATATACATAAATTAGCTGCTTAATTATTTTAATTAGGCACCATTTGAAGAAGGCGAAGAGCACTCGCAGACAGTCTCGACTTCTCGTCTGTGGAAGTTCCTGTGGCAGCCACAAGCAGCACAGGTGAGTGCAGCAGTTGTTCCCTCCTCTCCGTTACTTGCCATGAACTCTCTGCATCCGTCAACAGCGTAGCCTCCGACCGCAGCAGCATGGTTCTTCTGGCACTCTCCGTATCTCACGACGGTGAAAGATGATGCTGAAGCTTGTTCTGTTCTTCTCAAAACTACTTGCCGCTTCCTCATTTAAGTTTCTGATTAATTCGTCCCTGTTTCAGATCTTGATATTTATTGCGTTTCTTGATTTCCCCAAACCCCCTTGAAACTATGCTGAAATTTCCTCACTGGTTTTTTGACTCAGAATCAAAAGATGGCAAATTCGAAGTTGGTGGAGGTGAGTTAGAGAGTGAGAAAGAGAGAGAGAGAGAGGAAACAAGAGCTTATGGTTATGTGGTGGTAATGACCAAGCCCTAACCCTAGATATATATTTATAGCATATTAGCACGTAATATTCTCTCTCTCTTCTTGCTTTAGTAGTTTTAACTATTGGTAAGCACAGTAATCAACCTGTTTTTGTTTATTTATAAATTGTTTTACTGATATATACTAAATATCATTAGAAGAAAAGTTAGTCGGTAATTTTTTTTTTTTTTTTTTATCTTTCTATTGAAAGGAATTGGGGGGCAATGATCCATGACCACCATTTTACTGTATAACTATTAATGTTTTAATCTCATTGTTTACTAGCTAGTTAGTTGTAACCCAAAAATGGTCGTTGTGAACTGATGGTCCAACAACCTCACAACTCACTAGCATAAAATTAAAGAAAAATAAAATAGAATTATGGAAACTAATGTGTGTAAATAAGGCAAAACCTTAGATGCTAAATATGTTGAGAAAGCTTTTTCTATCAACCATAACTGTGATTGGTTTAATATAGAATGACCAGCTAAGCAGAAATTAAGACCTCATAAACCATAATTATACATGTACATTGTGGACCCTTAAGTGGTACTAAAAGGATTGTTTTGTGGGGTTCATTGATACGATGCCAATAGAAATTGTCTAGCTTAGCTTCCTCAACGACCTAAAAAAGTCTTGTTTCACCACCCCAGAACTCGATGGAAAATGATATCTCACCTCGCCAACCCCGTACGGAAAATAAAATTGCAAATGCTACAATTATAATTCTCTTCTTGTTACTTAGCTTGCATTGCACAAGGTAATAATTCAATTTCATGATTTATATATGCAGAATAAATAAACAAAAATAGAAGTTTGATCTTTACCCAAAAAAAAAAAAAAAAATAAGTTTGATTGTTAATGTTTACAGAAACAGAGAAGACAATAGTTGGTGCCATGCAATATATCGATGATGGTTTTCCCAAAATTATATGTCACGGATTCATCCAATCTCAAACACACACAGATAAACAAAGTGCACACTGTTGGCTTTTGATTAATTACAAAAACAAATGATGATTCCATTCCTATTTATATCGATGTGATACTCTTTGCTTGTGTAATTATAAACTAACACGAGCAAACATTACATAACCTACATCACTTCATATGCTTTTTATACGTGATTTTCTTTTATTTTGTGCCAATTGTACCCGACAAATTACACTAAACAAAATGAATTCATGTGCTCTATAGAGCTGATTTGCACATCCATGCTTGTGAGACGAATTTTTATTATTAAAGAAACTCCCTAACATGTTAACAGCGACGGACATGTGGTTAGGTAATGCTGGTATCTGATATCAATGGAGGACTATGCCAACTTTTTGCCATTTTTGTTCATTACGTGGCTCATAGTTTGATCCACATGCATGCATGCATCTTTGCGTTATTGCCACAATTTAACTACATATCAAGTCTGCCGAACATCTGGAATCTCCCATGTCCTTGACGACACAAGGAGGTCTAGGATGACAATGTCCGTGAGGGGAAATTTAACAGTTGAAACCTTCATATACTAATTTAATTGTGTATCTGCTGAGAAGTGATGTGGAACGTACGTCTGTTGTGACTGAAATTCACAAAGCTACCTATAATAGGAAAAAAAAAATAGATATCATGCATTCAAAGCGTTTGGATGGTTTTGGATTTTATGTTGTGTTTGATTTTGAGTGACCTAATTCTCAAAACTTGGGAGTCAGTTATTTAACACTAATACTAATTACATCTTAAGACTAGCCAGCCTTGTAATTAATATTGTGACATAATGACATTTTACACACATACCGTTATGGATAATGCTTGCATTCTCCTTTTATTAGGGGGAGATCTTATTTTCTTATTTACAAATAACGTATCTTCATCGTAAAATTTTCATAATTAGAATCGTTCAAGATCATCTCTACAAAATTGAATCCGAGATCCTTTAATCATCTCACTGTGTCAAATAAATCAACGACTCATTATGAATATACTACTTGGCAGCAAATTAAACTACTATAAGGCTGAAATGTGCCTATTTGCACTTATTTATTAACAGAAACGCTTATTTTAGTTGCAATTTTAATATCTGGCCGTCCTAACTATTAGGTGCGCAAAACCGAGTCTCTTCCTCCTATTAAGCTCACGTGTAATTAGACTAAATAAGTTCCTTTGTTTAATTCTTAAAAATAGGAGGCTGGTCATCTTTTATTGTTTTCTTAGGCTAACCCCGCTACTTGCGAAAATGCTCACTGGCTTGCTTTTTCTTTCTTTTGGGAAGGTTGTATCCCTTTTATTTATATTTATTAGCATATGGGCACATACAAAACGTGTAAGAAAATTTTTTATTTTTGTTTTTGAAATAGAAGTAGAGAGGAAGAGAGTGATAGAAAATGTGGGAGTGAGAAGTTTTTTTTTTTTAATTAATTAGAGATATGTTAGGATTACATGTGAGACTTTGCAACAAAAAAAACAAAATTTGGTTGTGTAAAATTACATTTATGCCCTATATTTCTTATTCATGTTTGTTTTAATTAGAAAGTTATACTGGTAATTTCATAGAATTTTAATTAAAAATAAGTATTTTATTAATTAATAGAGATTAAGTTGGTGTTACTTTGTTGTGGCTTCTCGGGATTTCTAAGGGTCCTCGGTGGTCCCTACCAACCCCGCCCTCCTACTCGACCACTTTTTAAGGCTCCCTTACCACGACCCGGAGTGGGTGGAATATGTTAGAACCGTCTAGCTAGATGAACACACCCCCGGGCGAGACAGCTTAGAAAATCCAATGTTTTATTAACCTCAAGTCGGCAAATCCTCAAATTTTGCCCCTATTTCTAATTCATTGGTGCAAACATATTAGTCTCTACTTGTTCATAGTTTTGTAGTGTGATTTATTTGATATATGGAGATAACTAAATGATCTCTAATTCGAATGATTTTTTGTAGGAACGATTTCGAAATGAATATCGAACAATTCCGATCATGAAAATTCTACCGTAGACATACGTTATTCATAAATGGGAAAATGAGCTCATCCCTCTAAGGAGTAATTTAAAGGTAGTTAATTCTTAAGTAAACTTAGGTTATCAAATTTTTGTAAAAGGCCAAGATTTTTTGTCGTACCGGCGCCAATGATGACATAAAAAGGGGCTAGGGACGAGTATTCCACAAAATGTATATCTTATCCGTAAATTGTACTGAACTATTGCTTATATGAGTATACGATAATAAGAATACATATTTCAACCTTAAGAAAGTATTACTTGAAGTACTCAATTGCCCTAACCGTCGTCACAAAGATTTTGCCACTGAGATCAGTTTGACTATATATTCATGATCAAAACGGAACAGAATATATAATGTCTTGTAATACTCTTTCTTTAGCTTGCCACTTCCCTCTTTGGTACTTGATTTGATCATGAGAAATATAGAGAGAGATATGCCTATATAACAAGGATAAATATTTTGTAGATTGATGGGGGCTTTTTTAAAAAATATAAAAATAAATAAATATATATATGATTGTGCTTCAAGAAGTTAGCGAAAGAAGAAGCCTTTTGCCTCTCACCAACCCAACCCAAATTTTTGATGCCCATAGGAAAAGCCCTAGTGTGATTGTGCCCTTTGGGTCCTTAGGATAAAAGCATCTTAGGCACCTAAGTAATCACGTATTTCCTTTTTATCACAGTATAACATACTCACGTCAAGGGTGACAACAGCTCACTAATCCAGTTGATCAATAATACAAACTAAAATGGAAATTTTTAAACAAAAGTTGGTGTTGATTGATGCAAACTTGACCTAAAGTTCTTTCCCTCTGCAAATAAATTATGGTTCACAGCTGCTGGTATATGATGCACTTGTCAATTAACCTCCTCAATCCCAACGAAATTTCCATGTCAAAAGAGGAAGATGCCTCGTGAGCTTGGACCACATAATACGTAGAGTTTTTGTCTATATTAACCAAATGTGATTTATTTGAATCTTTTACAGTTTTAATTTTTGAGTCACAATTCTTTTACAGTTTTAGTGATTCCCTTTCGTTTCCCACTGAGTTCCACTTAGTCAATCTTGGGTTAATTTTTTTCTGTCTAATTCATTAGAGGATTCAGCATACCCTTTTTTGGTTGAATTCAGGCATGCCTAAAGTATAAAAGTCTACCAAATGAAAAACTAGTTAGTATATATGGTAATAATCTCAACGTTTCCGATGAGCTAATATTGCCTAGTTCATGTCCTACATCATCCTACTCCGATGAGTTAATATCGCCTGATTCTTATTAATTTAGTATGGAATAAGATATCCTACATGGAATATGCATGCAATGTGCTGATGGCCTTAATCATTCAAGTAAGATTTGGTTGGTGTAAATATCTGGCTCAGTGTCGTTGAAAGAAAGGCAAATAATTAATAGCTGGTATCTATCGAATAGCAAGAACACGAATCGTTAATTATCTAAGGACCAGTGTCTAATCTTTCATCTATATATATTAGGTCAGAAAAATTGATAATTAGGAATAGAACTTAGGGGCATGTCAAAATAGAAAACGTGGCCACTGAAACGACAATGAATTATAGATCCTATAACTTTCTTGTCAATTGTCATGATGGAAAATGATATTAAGTGGGAATCATTAAGTTGATGTGAAAATTTTTCTGTTTTTTTTTTGTTCATAAATGAAAGAGAAAAATCGGGCTTATATATATAATATTATGTAGCCAAAAACAATCTCAATTCTAAATAAACCAATGTAGTCATTTCCCCCCAATTCTTGTTGTTTTCAATTGTCAAAAATTCATGGACAAATATTATAGGAAATTGTTATAAGTCCATGTTTAAGAAATTGTTATTAATCCATGTACAAATATTATTTCTTTATTCTTCCCTAGTAAATTTTCATTTATTTTATCGCCCCTGATTTGAAATTTGGCCGCTTAATTGTTGATGAATGCTCGAATAAAACACTTAGTATGTAGAAGAAAGTTGCATGGAGTAACTTTTATAACCGGGCAGACCGTAAAATTTGGGAAGAAAAGCTGGAAAACTAGCAGTATTGTTGAGGACTTTAGGTTAAATAGAATAGAAAGTATGATTATGGGTAAACTATTAGAAAAAAAAAAGAAAAAAGAAGCTTCTTAGTAGGGAGTGGAGAGGAAAGACCTATTTTCTAGGGTAGGCTACGTACCCCATATTTTGCCTTTTAATGTGCTATAGACATTCGTTAAAAAAAAAAAAAAAAAATGTGCTATAGACAATCGGTTTCATTTTTTTTCGACACTTCTCAAATTAGAGACCCTTGAGCTTGCAATCGATCACCTCTGTGTTGGATAGTTTATCTTACGTAGATGCATGTGAGTCTCATAGTGAAATTTACATGAATTTATTTTTACAGATAAACACTTAGGTTTTACCTATTACTTTGTATCAATTCATTTGATACATAATTAGTTGGTGCAGCAATTAGGCGTTTGATTAAGTTTCTGTTGTGCATATTGATCAGGGTTTTGATCATACTTTTTGTTCAGTTTGTTTGGTTGTTACAAAATAGCATAGGCCAATTTAGGGTATACCCATTTCTCACACAATCCTTGTTTAATAAGCAAACCAAATCCAAAAGAACAAGCAAATTTAGAACTTATTACCTCTAAGGGCAATTTACAAAACCAAAAAAAAAAAAAAATCTCCTCATTTAATTAATTTTCAACATCACCTAAGCGCTTGGGTGGTATTGGGTAGGCTCACAAACATCTACGGTCACAAATAAACAATTACGTTTCATCTATTACTTTGCAACAACTGACAAATTATATTGCTTCACAAAAATTATACAGCCATCAATCATGTCTAAGTGAAAACGATATATATGTCCTTGAGAGCCTTCGATTTCCCTTCCTTCGAGCCAGCATTTTCTTAGTACATAAAAAAACTACATGTGCAATGTATATTCTTGAGCATGCATGTGAAATTGTGGATGTCTCGTTTGAGTACCAAAACCCTATGACACTCTCATGTGGTAGCATTAAAGAGACAGCAAAAATAGCTTCCTGTGATCTGACTCTTGGTAGTTCCTCATGGCTGTGACTGTTTGCAACTTCTTAATTCGTCAATCTCTGAAATTTATTTCTTTATATTTCTTTTTTTCCAGATTTTAATCACCCTTCTAGAAAACTCGGGGGCATTGGTTCCTTTTTTTTCTTGGTGATTGACCAAAATTAAGTATCAATGAAGATTGTGGGACACAAACTCCATACATAAGTACTACTGATTTGCTGTATATATTCAATTTTCATGGCAGATAGACCAAGTCAATAGAACCTTAATAGGAAGTCACCTCATTAGCCGGCCAGCCGGTGATCATTTTCCACATACAACAGTACATCACGGCCCATAATAAGGAACTGCATGCATGCTTTTAGACGACTTTTCATACAAACCATTAAATTACTGAGATTTTTGGTCGCAAACATAATTTTTAGGGGTTTCGCTAGAATCAATCGTACACATAGATGTACCTTGTCGTTGATCTTTTGTGTGCCGGCTAGGATCTGGCGCATGTGTAACTAACCCAAATACCGTCCTAAAGCTAGCACAATCTAATGTATATATACCTATTCAGACATATACTCAGAACACATACACAAACACATGCAGCAGTAAGTCATGTCTGAGAGGAGCACATGTTTCTGTCATGGAGCAGGTTAATTTATCAAAGTGGCAAAGACTTACAAAAAACCAATATGTTTTATATGTACATACAGAAAGAAATAGTATTATGATCAAATTAAAACTGCTCTAAGCTAGCTGTGTGCCTGTTAGCTAGCTATAGCTAGAGAGCGTTGCCAGATGGAAAATCCTTACAATAGTAGCCGGTGGGTAACCCTGGGGGCATAATGTCACAATTTAATTGGATGTGAACATCAAATTAAAAATTGGGAACACATACTTGCTAGCTTAACTAGAACAAGTTGCCTCTCATCATGATAGTGTCTTGAGAATTTTGGTCTTCCTTTCCATATATTTCTGAGTTTGGGTGGACCATCTCACCGTCCGATCACACTCACAAAAAATCATAACGTCTTACATGTACTTATATATGTTGATTTCTTTCAAATGTATGAGAGTACCTACTTTGTGAATTTGGCCGGACGGATAAACATCTCCAGACTTGAGCATTTATCCACCTAAGCCCTACAAATCCATCCCTTCATCACACCATGCTATTGCAAGAAATTAAAGACGTCTAAGGGGGGCGTTATCAACTTTGACTTTCATGTATTTGGTAGGCTAATAATGTTACTTAAATCAGCTGTTAGCATATCTGATAAATCAAATGAAGAAGCTAGAGAGGGCAAGTATTTAGTAACTTCACTATCCAACTTGCACAGCATGGTACGTCACTACTACAATATTAGTTTTAGGTGGCGGATATTAGAAAAATCTTGTCGGATAAATTATATCCGACACATCATTTAATTAGTGGCAGATAAAAATCATATCGGTTATATCCGACATAAAATCCTGGCAGATATTTAGTGGCAGATTCTGGCGGTTTTTAAGTTAACGGTGGCGGTTATAATTGACAGAAATTGACTATTTTATTATTTTACTTTATGGCGGTTATTATTTTAGTATTTTGACGGTTATAACCGACAGAAATGAAAATTTTATTATTTTAAAATGTTATATTGATTATAAATAAATAAATTAACACATATTTTAAATATATTTTTTTTCACTCATGATCCTAAAGTCTAATGAATCCAATTCCCACAGGCCATAAATTTTCTGCGAGAATAATAACAACAGACTACAATCTAAAGCTTGATCATTTTTGTAATAAGGATTATGCTCCCTCACAGGCAAGCAACAAGATACAAAGAAATTCAAACAATTTTTTTCAATGCATCACAAAGCACATTGTCTAGCACATAAACACACATGAACATCCGGTGTACTCTATCATATCTAATTTTATTATTTTAAAATGTTATATTGATTAAAAATAAATAAATAAACACATGTTTTTAATATATTTTTTTTCACTTATGGCCCTGTCAGATATAATCGACACGAACAAAGCAAAATTTTGGACTGCCGCCAAAATAATCTTTGAATGTTTATTTTTTTGCGATTTTTTACACATGCTATCTCAGAGTATATACAAACATATTTGATGGTTGGATTGTTGAAATTAGTTTCATAGAATGCATGTCCTATCAAATTGATAGATTTAACAAACACTTAAGAGTTAATGTTATACTTCCATTAAGTATATAATAAGATTTATCCACTAGTGTAAATAATTTAAATTGAAGATCGAATTCATTCATTGCATTCTTATAGGATCGAGAAGTGTAGCTGCAAAAAATCATCAAAATCGGAGCTAAAATAACCGTTAAATTGTGAATTTTCGTTTATAACCATCGAAAACTTTTGTTCCATTACCTAATCTCTGAATGCTTGTATTTTTTGATTTTTTACGTATGAAATCTTGGAGTGTATACAAACAAGTTTGACGGTTGGATCATTAAAAAACGTTTCATAGAATGCGTATCGCATCAAAACGATAGATTAAACCAAGAGTTAGTGTTATACTTCCCCATCAAGTATAAAATAAGATTTTGTGGTATCCACTAATGTAAATATTTTAAATTGAAGATCGAATTCATTCAATGCATTCTTATAGGGTCGAGGAGTGTAGCTGTAAAAAATCATCAAAATCGAAGCTAAAATAACCGTTAAATTGTGATTTTTCGTTTATAACCGTCGAAAACTTTTGTTTTGTTACCTAATCTCTGAATGTTTGTTTTTTGTGATTTTTTACGTATGTGATCTCGTATTGTGTACAAACAAGTTTGACGGTTAGATCATTGAAAAAAGTTTCGTAGAATGTGTATCGCGTCAAAACGGTAGATTAATTAAACACTTTAGAGTTAATGTTATACTTCCATTAAGTATAAAATAAGATTTTGTGGTATCCACTAGTGTAAATATTTTAAATTGATGATCAAATTTATTCATTGCATTCTTATAGGGTCGAGGAGTGTTAACTGTCACATCCCAGCCCAGGGCGGATCACTTCCCCGGCCTGCTCCACCACTGTAGCACGATATTGTCAGCTTTGGGCTTACCATTCCGTCATGGTTTGTTTTTTGGGAACTCACGAGCAACTTCCCAGTGGGTCACCCATCATGGGATTGCTCTAGCCGCCTTCTCGCTTAACTTCGGAGTTCCTAAGGAACCCGAAGCCAGTGAGCTCCCAAAAGGTCTTGTGCTAGGTAGGGATGAGAATATACATTTAAGGACCACTCCCCTGGGCGATGTGGGATGTTACATTAACTGTAAAAAATCATTAAAATCAAAGCTAAAATAATCGTTAAATTGTGATTTTTCGTTTATAACTGTCGAAAACTTTTGTTTCGTTATGTAATCTCTGAATGTTTATTTTTTACGATTTTTTACGTATGCAATCTCGGAGTGTGTATAAATAAGTTTGACGGTTAGATCGTTGAAAAAAGTTTCGTCAAAACAATGGATTAAACAAACACTTAAGAGTTAATATTATACTTCCATTAAGTATAAAATAAGATTTTGTGGTATCCACTAGTGTAAATATTTTAAATTGAGGATCAAATTCATTCATTGCAATCTTATAGGGTCGAGGAGTGTAGCTGTAAAAAAATTATCAAAATCGGAGCTAAAATAACCGTAAAATTGTGATTTTTCGTTTATAAATGTCGAAAACTTTTGTTCCGTTACCTAATCTTTAGACGTTTTTTTTTTTTTTTTTTTTGCGATTTTTTACGTATGCAATCTTGTAGTATCTACAAACAAGTTTCATGGAAACTAGTTTCGTAGAATGCATATCTCTATTAAATTTGCCTAAATTTTGAAGTGGGAAAAGTAATTTGTGCTAAATTTTTATTTATGTTTTTCAAGTATTGATTAGACAATATTTAGTTTGTGTAATGACATTTTCATTACAATTCTCTTTTTGTTTCTTTATCGCATATTTTACATGGGTTATTATCTATTAAACCAAATAATTATTTATTTAATTTTTAAAAATGTATTCTATTTAAATACATATTATTTATTTATTTATTTATTAAACCAAATGATTATTATTTTATTTTTTTAAATCGTAACAAAATTTTGGGGGAATTTAAAATTTTGGGAGGGAATTTTGCTGCTGTCACATCCCGGCCCGGGGCGGACCACTTCCCGGGCCCACTCCACCACCGTAGCACGATATTGTCCGCTTTGGGCTTACCATTCCCTCACGGTTTTGTTTTTGGGAACTCACGAGCAACTTCCCAGTGGGTCACCCATCATGGGATTGCTCTAGCCCCCTTCTCGCTTAACTTCGGAGTTCCTACGGAACCCGAAGCCAGTGAGCTCCTAAAAGGCCTCGTGCTAAGTAGGAATGGGAATATACATATAAGGATCACTCCCCTGGGTGATGTGGGATGTCACAGCTGCCATTTTGTTTATGTAGGTTATAACCAACAGTAATGAAAATTTTATGTTGGTTTTTATTTAAAAAAAAAATTATGTCAATTTTAACTGACAATAATGAAAATTTTCCAAAATAAAACCTTTCCATCTCCAAGCAGCAATAATGGCTTGGTTGCTCGCTAAGTCGTTTGCAGAGTCCATGTTTTTGCCTTCTGGGTATGTGTCTGTGTTGGGCTGCTTGGTCAAGCAGTACTTGTTTGAAAGAATGGAGCTTCTTCCCAACACCGTCACGCTCATCACGTTTTACAGAAGAAGAAAAGAAAAGGACAAAGAAGAAGAAGAACAGCGACTGGAAGAAGTAGAAGAAGAAGAAGATGAAGTTGAGCTTTTGGCGGGGACTGTGGAAGTTTGCTTTAACAAAAAGGGTGTCGTTGCCTCTCCTCCTACACCAACTCCTCCCAAGAATTCACCTTATATTAGTAACATGGTGATGAAAAAATTGCTTCGGAGGTTTGTTTTGCTTCCCCAATTGAAGTTTTACTTTATCAAATGTTGTTTCTTGGGCATGTTATGTGCTCGGCATAATTGCATTGCATTTTATTCTTGTCGTAATTCATATATTGAATGCGTTTGGTTTTCGTAATTGTATTGTTTTTTGAACTGAATGATCACAAAACTACCCACATATAACACCAGATTTGAAAAGACAAAGCTTTAGTTCACTGTGTCTCAAATGAGACTTGATTTAAGATTATGACTTCGTAAATTTTCAGGAGGGGCATTGGATGGCATCTTTTGAAGGCAAGCATGGAACTAATCTCGCAGATGAGTTCCTCAAGAGAGGTGTACTTGCATTGTAGGATGATTGATACAGCTCCATTCAACATGTATAAAAAAGCAAGATACGACATTGTAAAGATGGATACCATTTTGGTTTTGTTGCTGTTGCAGAGGCGCAAGCACTTAATGTGCAAGAAACTTCCAGTCTTAACCAACTTTTCAGAATCGGATACGTTCTGTTCACAAGAGGAATTAACACCATGAATGTTTATGTGAAAATTTTAATATGTGTCTCTGAGGTGCATGCAGTTGTTGCCATAATCATTTTTGTGGATTTGTATTGATAAATCATTATGCAGTAAATCTCATATTGTTGCCTTCCCTGAGCATAGTGAAAAAAACTAGGAATTTTGTGTCTTCTCTAAGCAGCAGTAATGGCTTGGTTCTTTATTGTTAAGCAGAAATTAATACATTTGAAAGGGAAAGAAATGATTCAGAAAGTGGTTTATATTTTTTTTATTATTAATATATTTTCTGTCGGTTTTATCGGACAGAGAATGCTCTTATTAATCATTATTAATAATTTCTCTGTCGATTATATCTGACACAATTTCTGTCGAAAAATTCATTTTCTGACGCTGGCAATTCTGTCGCTTATTATATCCGCCACTGCATCTATTTTCTGTCGGATTTTGCTTAATATCCGACAGTAATATATGTTTCTTGTCGGTTATCATAGCGACACTAATAAATAGTTTCGTAGTAGTGCGTATTGTGTACGTATTTTGAATAGTGTTTCTTAGGGACCAATTACCTGTGATTCTTACCCAATCATCCCATAATTCCCATTTTCCATGCATGCCTTTTTCTTATGGGGTTGTAATTTGCCTTTACAGTCTAGATTACTTGCTTGGCCAGGGTTCAAAAACAACTTGTAAAGACACGTAGTAGTGATGAACATCACGCCTTCACATGTTTTATATAGTTTTCTTGGCCAGCCATCAAACGCTTCACATGTTCGTTTCAAGGCCAATTTGCCCACTTCCAATGCAACTTCGCCTACCCATTTGGTTGACAAAGTTTTCTGTATGATGGGTCACATAGTCGCAAATGTTAATATTTCATCTATTATAATAAGAATGGATGACGTAATTGATATTTATTTTTTGTTTAAATTTTGCCCAATCAGTTTGTTATGATTGGTACAATGAAATAGCTTTAGCTTAAAACGCATGATTAAAGTTTCTTCCTAATGGTTGTTTTTGGACTGCAATGTTTAAGTAGACTAGTAATGCTAGGAGAAATTTTATGTAAAGCATTCAAATTTCCACAGGATGTAGCTAGACATAAAAACCCTCACTGATGATTCCACCTACTTCAATTACATTTTTTAATTATGCAAGCTGCAATACTGTTGACTTTAATTCTGTGTTTTAACATTCAATTATGCTATCTGCATGGTTGACTTGGTTTCCATTGGCATACATAAATCTGTCATTATCGTTTACATTGCCACGAATAAGTGAAAGCCATCTGTGCACAACGAGTACCATTAATTGATGCTAATCTATTGAATGAAACGATGGTTACAAAGCACAAACGGTCAGAACCAGCTCACGCGCAAGTCGCAGTCATCGTTTATTGCAATGTTGATTCGGTTATATATTAATTAGGTGAAGCGAATGCAAATGTCCAAGAAACATTGAATCTGTATTTTGATTCAATTTATTCAAGTATTTTAAAGTTTGAAGAAACAAGAACAATAGCTAGCATGAAAGAACTCTTTATATTTACACAAGATAACGAGAATATAATATACATGTAGTGATCATGAAAAGAAACTAGGCAACAAAATGGTGTATGATAATTCAATTCGTAACAACATTCCAACATCTTACAGAACAAAATCTTAAGCATGAAATGGGAAATATAATTATTAGCTTCTGAGACATTTGACAATTGACATAATAATAATATAAAATTTTTACACTTCCTTTTCTAGCAGTGAGGGGTTCTAACAATTTCCCCTTGCTAATCAAGGCACCGTGAAATTAATCAGTCCCAATAACACCTAGAACCAGATTAGATTAAGCAAAAGACTAACAATTAATTAAGATATTACGATCTTTCCGGAAAAAACAAGCAAACTCCTCAGAGAAAGTTAGCATTTCCATGATCTGATAGCATATCACTAAAGAAGTGGTCCTTCCCTAGAGCAGCAGGAGCAGCACTTTCATCAAACAGCCACTTCTCAAGAAAAGACAGCGGCAACTGATCGCTGATAAGATCCGGCTTGCTTTCGCCTTGGAATAAGCTGTCCGGCGACATAGACGGAGACAAATCGGAATTTGAGGACTCAAAACCGAACAGAGACTCAAACGTATCAGATAGCTCAACATTGCCACTATTGGCAGTATTTGCCACAGATGTGGTTCCCTCACTAGATGAGTAATGCTGATAATCTGTCTTATTATTAGCCAAGTTGGTTAAGCTAGCTGATTTCTTTGGTGGGTTTTTCATCCAACCCTTCAACAATCTTGAAATGTTCTCAGTGCTTGAAGCATAAGTGGAACTGCTTGATTGATCTAGGGTTGGTTTCTTCGGGCTCGAAATTGAAAACCCATCTGTGGGATTCAAATCTGAACTCAAAGTCAGTGGCTTTTCTGGGGAAAGGGCATCTCTGAGGGCTTGCCTGGCCATGTGGATGTCTGTTTGAAGCCTCCTCTCCCATTGTCCTCTGGATATTGGCTGTGAGGAAGAATTGCTGTTTAGTCCTTGATCTTTTGAGTGAAGGCCTTCAGCGCCTCCTCCTTCAGCTTGGAGCTTGCTCAGCTTCTTCCTCAAGTGTGTGTTCCAATAGTTTTTAATGTCATTGTCAGTTCTCTGTGGGAGGTATGAAGCTATTGCAGCCCATCTGCAATCACACATTCAATGGTGCCATTAATTAGATTTGCAGAATCCAAACCTACTCAAATTTATTTTAGACTGAATATTTTTTTCAGATTGAAAAAAATAAAAAATGGATGTTTTACGACTTAGATGTAATGTAACACACATAGAAAATCTACAAATTTATATGGTGGATTTTATATTTAATATACTTACCTATTGCCCAAAAGAGCTTGAAGGTGGATGATCATCTTCTCCTCTTTGTCAGTAAAGTTACCGCGTCTGATCCCTGGCCTGAGGTAATTAGTCCATCTAAGCCTGCAACTTTTACTGCATCTATGCAGCCCTGGATTTACCAAAATAGAACAAAATACATATTAGTTGGATTCCCAAAGAAAAAAAAATGTGACAAATTAAAGGTAAAATATCACAAATTAACATCCACTCTTAATCTCAAAGTTAAACAAAACCCATGTTTTCATTCCAAGCAAAATCCAATATTTCACTCCAAAAAATGAAGAAAAAACAGAAGATAGAAAAGAAAGAAATTTTACCAGTATTGGTAGGAACAGCTCTCCAATTTCCAGGTCCACGTTCTTGAATGTAAGAGACTAAAATGATGTCTTCTTCAGGAGTCCAAGGTCCCTTCTTGACCCCTTGTTTGTCACAGCAAGGAGGCCTCCCCATAATATTTCACCTTTCTTTTCTCTGTTCTTTAATCAAATCACCACCACAGAATGTCTCCCAAGTTTCTTGCTATGTATCCTCTCACTCACTTGGAACTATATGTCTTTCTTTCTTTCTTTCTCGGAAGATGCTAAGACAAGAGACTCGATACTAAAAATGGAGGGTTTGGTCTGCATAAATAGACAAATGAAGCCTAGAGAGAGAGAGAGAGAGAGAGGGGGGGGGGGGGGGGTCTTAAGAGATAGGGGAAGACGCTGACCTAAAAGATATCAACAACAGAGCGGCAAGGGTAGCAAAAGAGTCAAATGGTGACAGCAAGAGCATTTACTCCAATGGCAGCAAGGCTTGCCAAAGTCAGCTATAGTGGCATCTCTCTCTCTCTCTCTCTCTCTCTCTCCCCTCCTCTTCTGCTTCTTTTTCTCCTGCCTAGCAAAACCGCGTGGCATTCAATGTGGCTCAACTGGGGAAAACCCCGCCCTTTAATGTGGTCTTAAACCCACCATTTCATCTCTCATGAATTATGTGCTTCGCTTTCAACAGACTCGGCACTCGTCCTAGTGAAAAGTAAAAAGTCAAAAACCCTACAAGCCCCCTTAGTAATTACTTGGAACCAAAGTCTTTAATGCTAGCTCTCTTATAAAATTTTTGTCTCCGCACTCTCCTTTGGAAGTGCTTCACGAAGAAAGCACTAAATGTTTCTTCTATAATTCTGAAGTAATTTTAACTTTTGTTATCAAGAAGTGCTTTTAGGTCTTCTTGTAGTTCAAACATGTCCTTGAGTATACTCTCCTCTTTCTTGTGCCATACTTGTTTACATTACCTTATTAATATGATAAAGATGTGACCATAACATGAAAGATTTGGTAACATAACATATTATAATACGAATAGTTTAGCAACATTATGTGACGATACTAAGATTATATATACTAAAACAACTCTCATATGGTGAAAGAGTAAGTTGGACTTACCTTGAATCATAACTAGTGTTTGTATATCGGGGTGTTGGATTTGTCTCATGTATAGACTTTGATTTTACTTGACATCATACTGAATTAAGAAAGAGAAAATATGACCAATTTGATCACTGTTAAGTAGCTAAAATCCAAGAGGGTGACACACATGGTGATTGACGAGTCTTGTTTTCTCTTGCATCATGCATGTCGGCTAATCGGTTTGGATAGCGAGATAGTGATCAAGGTCAATCATGTTAGCTACTAATGGAAATCTCTTGTTATATGTCTATTACAGGCTTGTTTCAAAGAGATTTTAAAATAATTGAAAGTGGTTTTGATGAAAGTGTTTTTGAAATCATCAATACAAATTAAAGTGGATTATGAAAAAACACTTCAAGCGTTTTGTGCAAATGTACTTCTTTCAAAAAAACATTTAAATTGCTTTTGAAATCCAAAATAAATTTCAATCGTGCTTCTAGCCATTTTATCATTTTATGATCTTATCCTTGGAATGATTCTGACAAATAAAGAATCACATGGTCTCCCTAAGACTGACGTCTTTTCTAAATGAACTGAACCTGGATACCACGAATGGAGTTTGAAGAAGGCGAAGGGGTCCTTGACCCGCAACAGATAGAGGAGGAAGTAGGTTTAAAAAATGATCTTAGAGTGTCCAGGGTTGGACCAAGAGGGTCTCTTAACGCCTTTTAAATTAGTATCATCTAAGCCAGTGCTCAATCAAGTAAGACCATGTTTATCGAAATGATTCCCATAAATAAATAAATAAATAAATTGCATACTTAAGTCGTGAGGTTAAGCTCACCCATCTCCTATTTAGTGTAGATAATATTATTCGTTCGAAAAAAAGTCGTGAGTCAAAATAATATTTACTTTTTTATATATGAAATAAAACTATTTCTTATGATTTGATACATAATTGTTCATGTTCGAGATAATTGATTTAATGTGATATGTGCTAGTAACACATGGTATGTCATAAATCAAAATAATATCCCTATCTTAGATACCGTTTCCACTTCTTGTAAGAAAGATAACATCGATCCACACACACTTAAGCTGTATATTTGATTTTTCTTCTCCAAACTTGCTCATATCGAAGAAAAAATAAAATCAGTTCTCTTTCACCTTTTGGGTTCTGCGTATATTTTCTAGACATTACATTAAATAATTCATTAATGAATTAACAGACATAATTAAAGAGCAGGGTGTAAAAATCATTTTCCAAGCAAAAACCCTACAAATTTAATAATAGAAATGAATTAGATGATTCTCACCTCAATTAGTAATTACCATTGCTATATTGTATAATTTCGATTCATGGGTTATTCTTACCCTTGAAAAGTGAATTGACTAAGGGATAGAAGTGCATTTTGGCTCACCCCCATTTAGTGTGGTGTATACTCATCACCTTATTTATTACCATTAGATAAGTTTGAATTTTGAGATTTGTGCATGTCTGCTACACGAATCTCAAAATTCAAACTCATCTAACTGTGATAAATATGATGGTGAGTGTACACCACACTAAATAATGGTGGGCAATTAAAGAAAGCTGGGACCAATTGGGAGGCAACCGCTTGTGGTGGACTCTTTAATTAGGCCTAATTATAATTATCTAAGCTTGGACCCATCACTTTTATATCATCCTAAATTTACATATTCAAAAAATAAAAATGTGACTTCTACGTCTCGGATTTGCATTTTCTTCATTGAAGATGCTCTTAGAAAGTGAAAAGCCTGGCTTTGCACTAATTCAACCGGAAAATTAATGGTCCTGCTGGTCCCTATAATCTTTAATTTAATACTAATTTTGAAAGAACGAAGGTATAATTAAGCTTGGTCGAGAATCAAGTTATCTTGTATAATTACCACGTTTCTAATTATTTTTCCAAGTCATTGAAGCAGTAAAAAATCTAGGTTAATTAATATAACGCATGCATTAGAAGTCATACTTAAAAGTGTAATTATTCTGACTATCTGGTAAATTGACAGCAACCCATATTTTTCATTCCTGTTTGTTTGTATCATTTACTCTTTTTTTTCTTTTCTTTTTCACACTAGCGATATTATATACGCACGTTGTATACAACAACATTCTTGTGCGCCCGGTTCATTGTATCTCCATCAATATGAATAGATTTGAACTTTTATCTAATACAAGGGCTGATTTGGACCCCAAAAGCCGAAACCCTAGCAGTCTAGCAAATGAAGAAGGCATGCGTATGTTTAGATTTTAATTGTTCGTGTAAAAACATATAATATAAGATTTGGCACTTTTTCCACGACAGAGTGACTACGATGGGTTAGAGCCGTGCACCTTGCAGTCGTTTCTTCACCGATTCAGCGGCGTACGCGGTTGGCGGAGATCTGTTTAGGATTTTTAGATTTTTTTGTGTGGTCACTTTTGGGCCTCTACAATTGGACCTTAACTTTTGGGCTCCTATGTAATTTTTTGCTTTAGGTATAGATAAGAACCTTTACTCATGCATTGTGTGCATGTATGGCGTCTTGTTTGTACTGATCCTTTTTTTTAGGACTGTTTTATTTCTCGCTTTTAACTGCGAAATCTTTGCAATTTGTCATTCTGAACTTTGTATAAAAATTCCCTTTGACCGAAAAAAAAAAAATATATGTCAATTTTAAATTGTGTCACGGATTCTGTCACACCGCAACTTCCATGTGGCCTTTAATATATGCAGAAGCGAAATTCCTTCTTCTTTCTCCTCCCGATTTGGCTCTATGCTAGCTATTTGTGATAATATTGAACAATATTTTAGTCTGCAATCTACATATATATGATATCTCTATACATGCATGATCAGTTGGCCATATATCTTCTGCTGCCAATGTACGTAAATAATGGATGCATAATATATATATATATATATATATATATATATATATATATATATATTCGGGTGATGAAATTGGAGAGCATGAATGTTTGTAATTTGTTTATGATACAATCAGTCAGGATCTTGAAGACCATTGTAGTTAAGAATTTATGTCCAAGTTTTAATGGTTAGGTTACTTGCAATTTGAATTTACGTTTAAAAAATGTACATATGAATTTTAAAGTGAACCAACCGAATGGTAGTTTTCCTTGGAACCAAAGGTCAGTTGAGATTTGCTATAGATCGAAGAACTGGGTTTACTTTTTTGTTCTTTAGTTTATATTGATTATCCTCAATTTGACTTTGTTTTAAAGACGAAAATAACCTTATTTAGTTTTTAATAAAATACCAAATTGATATCAATTTGCGGAATCTTTGAATTTCATTTTCTTATAATTTAGATCAAATATATTAGAGTATCGCTCGAATAAAACAAGAACAAATAGATTTTTTAGGCCCATATAGTGCATGCCCATCTCTCTCATTTTCACTTGTTTTTTACTTGTATATTTATCTTTCTTCCGGCGGGCTACATATCCATACCAAAACAAATACATGGCCCTTATATGAAGGTGGTTTCTAGTAGTAGACGTTGACTGAAACAAATACATGTCCATACTTTCTATTTTCTTTGATATAATGCCCATACTCTCCATACTGATTTCAAGTGTCCAAGTAATGGGTACTGAGAAAAACCATGTGCATTATAGTTCCCCACAATTTACAAGCCACTTTAGTGGTGTGTATAACAAATGAAAAATTAATGCATGTGAAGTATTCTCACACGTACGCGGGTATTTAAAGATAAAGATGAGTATATATGATCTTTAATATCTTTATATATATATATATATATATATATATATATGTGTGTGTGTGTGTGTGTGTGTGTGTGTGGATGTATGTGAGAACTAACTCCAACCTTCAAGATGTGCATTGAACTTGTTATATTGTGGCCTCGTCAATGTATTTCGTCGGTTTCATTGGACATGCATATTCATATGATCAGATCGAGTAGATAATTCCGTCGACTGAACGCTCTCCAATTCCAAAATATGGGAGTACTTGATGGAGTAGTAATTTGCAAATTGATAAAAGTTTATGTACATGATCAACAATATTAATCGGAAAAGAAAACACAGTATCACCATTTAGAAGGGTAGCATTTCTCGAAGATGAAGACCTACCACATGCATAAGCATGGAAAAAAAATAATATTATGATCACCTTTAGGAAGCTATTTGACTCAAACTCAGTCTTGCCAAAAAGCTTCTTGCATATGTAGAGCATTAAGAACAGTCGTGTTAGCTACCAGAAATATGAGAATTCCAATTTCAAAGACAACGCTTAAGCACCTTAAACTTCTGCAACATAACAAACGTGCCCTTAGTTACAATAACAAAAACAACAAAAAAAAAAAAAAAAAAAAAATCCCAATTGGATCCATCATCGTGATCCCAATCTAAACTGAGGTGAAATGAAAAAGATTGGGCCTTAATGTTATTCTTAAAAATTTGTTGATTTTGGGCTGATAAAACCCAAGTCAAGGCTTCAAATATAACGAAGAAGAGATGTCCCAAGAAACATAACAAAGAGAAAGTGCGGTTGGGTGATTTAGGATTTAAGGTTTGTCTCTCATCTCTTCTTTTCTTCACGATGCAAAGATTGTACAAACCTCACACACGATTTTTCACGATTTAACTATTAGAATTTAATTAATCGCATTCGCGTCATTTGATGCGCAGGAGAACAAAACTTGCAACAGTTGATTCATACGGAATATCAAATGAACATAGTCATGAGAAATGATTTTTGCATATTCTTTTTTTCACGTGTACTTTTCTTTTTTTTTTAGGTGTTGAATTGAACAAAAGAGTCTCCATGAACGAAAGAAAAAAAGATACTGTAGAAGGAAAAAATAAGTGTCTGAAAAATCATTTTTCATATGCATGTATAGTGATGCCGTATTTGGTAACAATTACAACGTGTTAAATTTTGTATTTGGTTAGTTTCTAGTAGATTTTTCAAACGAATATTACACTGTTACCCTCTTGTTAATTTCAAACTTCTTAATTTGGGATTGAAAAAATGATTCTTTTCCATATATAGTTTGATCCCAGATATGACAATATTTTAATGGCATTCGCTCATATTTGCCCATAAGGCTGGTAGAGCCACTGTGCTGTTCTTCCAGTATTTGAGTTTTTCTTGAAACACAAGGGCAAGGTGTTTGATGAAATACGTCGTAGAATTTTTCTTCTTGGAAACCTGCCTCTTTACGTACTCTTTGGTACAACAAATTTCTATCTCCGCCACTGTATATCCACGAATACGCATACGAAACTAGAGCTAGCGGTGTTGTGCCGTGTATTGTTCTGTGAGAATTCGATCTAGAAGAAGGATTATTTTGACTAAGGGGTTGCTTAATTGTTTTCTCTCACCGAGCGTTAGGGTCGTTGTCCTCCTCTCTTCTAGAAAACGTCCCTCGACATCTTATCATGCGGTCTCCATATCTAAATCTCATGCTGCTGTCGACTGACGAGGATGAGGAATTAAAAAGAATTTTCTGCAATCGGCAGGTAAGAAAATGACCCTTAAGAAAACTCTAAACCCCAATATTATATATGTATATATATTAAAGCGGATTAGTGATACTATTTTTTAACACGTATTTTTGTAGAGCATATTTTTAATATATTTTAACTATTCAAACCGTCTATTTTTTAGAACATAATTCATATATCATCTTTGTAAAAAATAGACAAATCCAAAACCATTAAGTTATAGTGGAGAAAATGAACGAATAAGATTCTACGAAAAAAAACTCTAAATCCAATAGATCTGTTTCTTTTTGTTCTTACGAACATAATAGTTTCATTATTACTAAAAGTAATTGAAAAGAATCAAACAAATCAAACAAATATTATAATCCAACGATCATATGATTATAGAGATAAATGATTTTTGGTAGACATAACCCTTTAGGACAGGTCTAAAAAATACACAATTCTAATTGTTGAAATAAATTATAAAATGAGTCTCATAAAACCGTGTGGAAAAAATTATGTAAACAAATGCTGCCACGAATCCGTCTCATACTTATATAAGTTAAGTTCGTTGTTTGACTTGTGTGTGCATGTCTATGTATAATGACATTCATACTATGTGAAGACTCAATATTGTAGTGCGTGTGACGCGAATTCCACTAGGCATGCATAGGTTATGCATATATAGCCCCACACGTTATTAGGCAAATATTGTCTTCAGATGTACCAATCGAGGTCGGCATAAAAAGATAAGCAAACATTCTAACTTCAACTTCAATCACAAGTGGAAGCTTATCTGAATTTGTCTCGTACTTGATTTACACATATTGTATTTATAAAATAAAGATAATCGGTTTTCAGTACAAATAATATTGGAAAATAGAGAAATTAAACACACGGTTTTCGAATGTAGTAGTGTACATTTATAAGCTGTGGCTTGCAGACACGAAATTAGAGATAATCAAGGGCATAAATTATCGAAGATAAGTTATTTTTCAAGATAAATATGAAACGTTGATATTGTAATAATAAAATTTTGTAAAGTAATATAGATTTTGAAATGATTAAATCGATATCCATATAATCGCAAGAATTATGTGAAGAATACTATGTTATTGATTTTTGAGTAATTATAATTTATTAAGAATTTTATTTACTCTTATTTGAATTTGTTTAAGTTTCATAATTTATGAGATATGGAATTCATAAATGCAAGAGTTACAATGATGCTAAGAACTTTGATCAAAATATTTAAACAAACACAATTTCAACCTAACAATATGAGCTGACTAGGAATCAAAACCAAAATGACTCTTAATTCAACTTTGCAATTAGAAACAAAAGAGAAAATGCACAGAAATAAAACCGGGGTGCGAAATGACCAAAATGCCCCTTAATTCATTTGAAATTTAGGACAAGAATAAAAAATCCATAAAAAGTTAAAACTTAAGCTTTCAATCTCACCCAATTCCTCCTCTTTTTCTGATTTCTCTCTCCAAAGTTCTTAGCAAAAAAAAACAGAGACCCCTCAACCGATCGATGTTATGTATAAATCTTCTTGCAAAAATAACAGTCCGTCAGTAAACCAATCACATAACGGTCTCCTCAGAACTCCGAGGCTCTCTCTAAGCAACCCCCCATAAGATTAGTTCAATTTCAACCCCAAGTCGCTGACATGTTCTTTTCTCACCTCCCCTAAACTTTTGCTTCCAAATCCCCCTTAAATCTCAGCAGTTAGGTCAGATTTCCACCTTCGGGAATCCCATTTCATGCAACCCTTTCAAGCATTTTTATGAATCTTCCTGCTCTCTTCAGGTGGGAAGTCCATTCCTCCCTGAAAATTCAACGTGGAAATCAAAGCCTGCGTGAAACTCCTCTGTATTTTTGCTTCAAACTGAGATAAAGCGATTGATTTATGGGTTTCTTCACTGATGGGTGCCTTTATCATTTCTTTGCTAAATACCCACTTTGATTTGGAAAATATGGGTGCTTCTGGTGGGGAGTTTTACTCAAAGATGGCTCCTTTTCCTAGACTTTTCACCCTCTCTGTCTCTTCCCTTTTGCTTGCTCTGTTAAGATTTTTCAGCAAGTTCTTCCTCAGAGTCAGGTATTCAAATTCCCACTTGGGTTTTGTAACTCTGATGTTTTTAGATGAATTCTCGGCTGGGTTTTGTAATTCAGATACTTTTTTATTGATTCAGTAACTTATTTTTGTGTTTCCCTTTGTTGCAGTTTTGGTAATGGCGAGCGTTCTGGGATGAATAATTCTTGTCGTTCTCCTAACCCTCTTTCTGAAGAAACCAACCAAATGGTATCGAATAATAATCTTGTTGAGACAGAAGCTCTACCCGGAAAAGTGGATTCTTGTTCTGCTAGCCTTGTTTCTGAAGAAACCAATCAAATGGTATCGAATAATCCGGTTGAGCCAGAAGCTCTGCCGGAGAGAGCAGATTCCGAGATTTCGGAGAGCGACGGAGATTCGGAGCTTGGTGATGTTGATGGTGCAGAGGCCTCGAAGCCGAGTTTCGTGTTTAAATTCGAGTACCAGACTAGAGAAATATTAAGCAGAAGCAATACAGAGTATGAGTTTCTGGCTGACGAGTTTAACCTATTCAAAGAAGAAGGACCAGAATTCACAAGCAGCAGCAGCAGCAGCAGAAAATACGAATTCAAAGCCGGAGAGAATGTCAGTTGCTTCGTGGAAGAAGCTAAAGTTGCAACCTTCACTGTCGAAGGAGGAGGTGATCATGAAGAAATTGCTCATGAATTCTCAGGTGGGGAATGCAAGGAAGATGAAGAGTCTGATAAGAAATCGGCGATGGAAGATGCTCGTTCGGACGAAGAGCTAATGGGGAGCCTCGAAAGCGATTCTGATCGTGAGGAAGTTGATTCTCATGAAGTTAATTTCTTGTCAGAAAAGGACTTTGGCTCCCCAAGTTTGGGGTTTTTGTCAGCAGAAGATTTTGGGGAAAGAGATGAACTTCCAAATTTCGATATGGGGTACGAGTCTGATTGTTTCGATGAAGAAGATGAAGATATAAACGAACAAATTCGAGAACTCCAAGAGCTGCCCAGCAGCTCGAATCCAGAAGGGTTTAGTAGAAAGGACGAAACGCCAATCGAGCGTTCCGAAAATGCTGAAAAACCAGATGTTCGTAATTCGGTAACCAATGATTCTGAGGATTCAAACACATTGGAAACATTGTGGGAACACCAGGAATTGTTAGAACAGTTGAAAATGGAGCTCAAGAAAGTCAGAGCTACCGGTTTGCCTACCATTCTCGAAGAATCCGAGTCTCCAAATATGGATGATTTGAAACCATGGAAGATTGATGAAAAGGCCCATCAAGGTGATCGAATGGGAGAGCTTCAGAAGTTCCACAGAATTTACAGAGAGCGTATGCGAAAATTCGACATTTTAAATTACCAGAAGTTATATGCAATAGGTCAGTTCTTTTTCATCAATTTCGATTAATTTCTTCACAGTTTCAAATCATTTTGCTTGTTTTTTCTTCCCAAATTCTTTTCTTCTTAATTTCCATCTGTTCTTATCCATTCGATTCATCGGTATGATTAATTTAACCTAATTAGGACCCACTTACATCTCAACCATCAAGAGTGATTATTACATGACCTAATTAAATTAGAACACACACCTTTCCCGGTTCTCCATTGTGTAAGCACTTTTCAAAAAAAAGCACTTTTGCATATGTAGGTATCAAATATTGTCCAAAAGCACATTACATACTCAGTGGCTGTGCAGATAGTACATAGAGCCATCTCATTACCCTTAGTTTATGTTTAATTAGCACCTTCTGAGCATGCTGGTCTTTAAGCTCCACCAGTCTAATTATGGAAGTGCTTTTGTGCTCCACCATTTTGTTTGTTGGTTTCTTCTTTGCAGACAAGCTGCAGAAATTCATGTATATGAAAAGTTAATCTGTAATTATTAAATTAAATTGACTTTAATTCACATGATCTCAATTTCTTATGTGTTTTATGAAAATCCAAATGTGTAGGTTTCTTGCAGTCCAAGGATCCACTTCAGTCGTTTCCGAGCTCCTCCAAATCCTCAGCTCCGGCAATCCCATCCTTTCTCTCACAGAACTTTTGGAGATGCAAACCGAAAAAAGAATCAGATTCCGACCCAATGGAGAAGTTTATTAGAGAATTGCATGGTGATTTAGAAGCGGTTTATGTGGGGCAGTTGTGCCTTTCTTGGGAGATCCTTCAATGGCAGTATGAGAAGGCCTTCAAGCTATGGGAATCCGCTCCGTATGGAAATGGTTCGTACAATGTGGTTGCCGGCGAGTTCCAACAGTTTCAAGTTCACTTGGTTAGATTTGTAGAGAACGAATGTTTTCAAGGGCCTAGGGTTGAAAATTACGTCAAGAATCGATGCATCACGCGCCATCTTCTTCAAGTTCCGGTGATTAGAAGTGAGGGAGACTTGTAGATCAAATGTTGCGGTTACTTATAGATGTTGAAGGTTTGATTTATCGAGACTAATACAAATGTATGGCATTGCAGGGGACAATTTAAAGGAGAGGAAGAAAGCAAGAAGAAAGGGCAAAGACGGTGGTGCAATTACAAGTGACATTCTAGTAGAGATACTCGAAGAATCAATACGGACAATTTGGCGATTCATTCGAGCTGATAAATACGCTAATTGTACGCTTGCACATCGAAGGAGAAGACAAGAAGAAGAGCTTGAAGAATCGGATCTGAAGCTTTTCACGGAGATCCAAACAGATCTTCACAAGGTAGGTTTCTTATCAGATAGTCTAACATACGAGTTTTCATGTTTCGGTTTGACCTAACGATCGAATTAACTTTTTTTTTTCTTCCATGGAATGCAGAAAAACATGAAGCTAAAAGAGAGACTGAGGTGTGGGAACTGCATCCTGAAGAGATTCAAAAAGCATGAGGATGAAGGCACAGATCACCTCTACTTCTTCTCCCAAGTTGACATGAAATTGGTAGCTAGGGTTTTGAACATGTCGACTATAACAACAGAGCAACTAGTGTGGTGTCACAACAAGTTGAGCAAGATAAATTTTGTGAACCGAAAGCTTCTTGTAGATCCTTCCATCTTGCTGTTTCCATGCTAGCAATAGCAGTAGTCACATTTTTGTCTAACCAAAGTAAATATTAGGCTTCAAGCTGCACATTATTGTTCATATTTTCTTGGCAAAGCGATATTCTAATTCACATTAATTTATAAGAAAATGATTTTGAATTTAAAAACAAAGGTGGAAACAAATTGGCATGGCTAACTGATTCATCTCATATCTTATTATTGTTCATATTTGATTGTTTGAAGAATATATGCCTAATTAGATTATTAGTCCTCGTGGTAATAGGAAAGTCGGCCCTTGTGGTAAAGTTCTTTGGGATTTAGGTCCAACAAAAAAAGTTCTTTCAACTCTTCGTTAATTGTTATCACGTGAACCACATGTGTGATACTAACTCTTATTTTTAACCCCACATACAAACAATTAATGGAGAGTTCAAGTTTAGTTCAAATACCCAATTTGACGGAACTTTCAAATTTGGGTCTAACCAAGTCATCACAACAATTCTTTATTTTTTTTATTTTTTATTTTTTTTATTTTTACCGTTAGATTGTTTTTTCTGACTACCATGTCATCACGAATATTATTAATTGAATTAAGTTAAAAATATATACGACGGTGGTAACGTTGAAGTCCGTGGGCAGAAGACTAAACATATATCTTGCGGCAAAGACGAGGTCCCCACGCGTTTGCGTTCTCAAGGTGCAAGAATTATCATCTACTCGGTCAAATTTTCAATTTTCAACGATGCTATAACTAACTTACCTGTAAAGTTTTATGGGGAAATTTGTAATGGTGGGTGGAAGGTGGTTGACAATTTTGGTAAGTAATTAAGCAAGATTTTAAGAATTTTAAATGGCGTTTAACTGCATTGATAGAAAGTAATAATGTATGTGCACTCTAGCGCAGGTTTTATTGGTGCATGTTCGATTTCTACTGATTCTTTTTCCTTAATATTAACAATTTAACCCACTAACATTATTGTTTAGGTAGCAGAAACTTTGTTTTATTTATTTTTATCATAGTGAGATTTTTTTTTTCAACTAGAAGAAATTTTTCGATGTGCAGGAATACGGATCGGTACACCAAGTGTAATAATATAATTGGTTGAAATTTTTTTTTAAATATTCAACAAATTATGTTATTACACTTTGTATTGAATCATGTTCCCGACACAGTAAAATTAGAGCATAGATGGGAAGTTAAACTTGATCTCTCTTCCAACGTTATGGAGAACAAATTCTACTAGACCGATACATAATTGATCGGCCACACTGAAACTCGAATTTAGGTCCAAAACTTATAACCGTACCTTTCAATGAGATAGAAGGTAGGTAAGGCAAACACATGAAGCACCCAATTATGGAACCAAATTTTGAAAAGCATGATCGGTTTGGTTTGGTTTTCAACCGAAATTATAAATTAGCAGTAAAACCGGATTGAACGACAGAGGCCGGTCCAGTTCAGCCGGTTTGTTGAAATTTTTGTTGATTTTGCTAATTGCTAGGTTCAGGCCCGTCCCTTCTTAATTTGGACCCGGCCCATATTTAACTTAATCCTCACCGTCGAATACTACTAATCTCGCCTGAGCCGTTAGATCTAGGGTTTCTCACCCTTCGAAAACCCTATTTAAACTCTGTCATCTTCAAAGCTCGGCCCTCTTGTTGCGCTCCATCGCACTTACAGAGAGAGAGGGGCAGCCGAGCTAAACCAGCACTCCAAAAATGGTGCAGCGGCTCACGTACCGGAAGCGTCACAGCTACGCCACCAAGTCCAACCAGCACCGCATCGTCAAAACCCCCGGTAAGATATTTTTCACCGATTGCATTCCCAATTCGCTTCTGAAATATGATCGAGTTTTCAATTAGGGTCTTACTGGTTTTGTTTATGATGTCGTTTGATTGCTTTGGCTGAGTTGATTTTGTGCGTTTTGAATGTTAGGTGGGAAATTGATCTATCAGACCACCAAGAAGAGAGCCAGCGGCCCCAAATGCCCTGTTACTGGCAAGAGAATCCAAGGGGTATACATATTCTTTCTTTTGATTGTTTATTATCTGTGTATGCGATTGTATGTGTGTGTGTCTGTATTTGTTTGACTAAGCAATTAGGTTAGTTTTATGATTTGAATGCAAGAATGTGTGTGATTGTATTTGGTTGATGAATGATTGGTTGGGGTTTATGAATTTGTGGGAGACTAGGCAGTAGTTTCTGAAATTCGAATATGAACTCTAGAGGCCAAATGCACGGTTTCATAGTAGGACTTATACCGGGTTCATAAACAAAACTTCATATCTTTTGAATCCAAGCATACTATTAGATTTGTGACGGGGGGATTTGATCAGTCCCCAACTTGGAGCAGGCAACCAATGCTTGTATATTCCAAGTGTTATAACGTCGCATATAGACTTGCCAATGTTGATGGTCCTCCCAGCTCTTGTTGGGAGCTCCTCCGTTGACGGTGGTGTCATATCCTATCTTCCCGTGGAGCAGTGTCACTGCCATTACCACTTCGGAAGATAGCCATGCACTGACATTTTCAATTTTCAATATTTTGATTTTTGCTATCTCTAAAGTTCAACATGTAACGAGAATCATTGGAGTTTTGACAAATTGATTGTATATTTGTTTTTTCATTAGTTTGTATCAACCTACTTTATATGATATTTGGGAATTCTTATGTGCGTCCATGTGCAATCGAATTCCTTTATATTTCTCATTGTAATTATGGCTGATAATAATTTTGGTTTCCTTGCAGATTCCTCACTTGAGACCGGCTGAGTACAAGAGGTCTAGACTATCTAGGAACCGCAGGACTGTGAACCGGGCCTATGGTGGTGTATTGTCTGGAGGTGCTGTTAGGGAGAGGTAATTTAGTGCCAAACATTCTGATTTCAGAATGCGCTGGTTTTGTAGCAACTCTTTGGTTGTAAATTAGTAATCAAGGCATTGCATTGAGTTTTTGTTGTTTGATTTTATGCAGGATCATTAGAGCTTTCTTGGTGGAAGAGCAGAAAATTGTCAAGAAGGTTTTGAAGATCCAAAAGGCCAAGGAAAAGCAGGCGGAGAAAGGAGCTAGGAGCTAAACGAGGCGAGAATCTATAGTCTTTTGATCGAAGTATAAGAAATGGTTGAGCGAGATTTTGTCGTTAGGTTTTGTTGATTGATGAATCTGGATCTTAGATTGGAATGCTTTTATTGATATGTGCTAGTCGGTTAATTTCGTTTCAATGACAAACCAATTGCCTGTTTCGTTTGTGATAATCTTGTTCGTTGATCTTTCTCCTCTCTAGGAAGCTCCAGCTTTTCGATTTTGTTGTTTATTTTGTGCATGATAATTTTGCAAGGAACTTTAACGAAAAGTTTTTGGTACTGTTCATTTTAACGAAAAATCAGATTTTTACACTAAAAGGTTAATCATGGTACTATTTATCTTACCTTTTATTTTGTCTTTATCGTTAAAACTCGAAGTTTTCAAATTATTTTCATTAGTTTTTCTAATTTTGCGAGTGTAACTAAAAGGATGGAAGCAATCGCATGGAAAGATTCATAGAACCAAAGGGAAGGAAATGAGAGGCAAGCAAGCAACTCTTCCGAATGTACAAATTGTGATTCTTCAGTTGAAGTTTTATAAGAAAAATGGTTTTGGAGAGATTGAATGGTGGCTATTGACACAACTCATATTTAACGGCTAATAGCTCACTCTCATCCTTTTTCTACCAAGTTCAAATTTTATACTCTTTATATGTAAAAAGCTATTCATATTTTAATGAAGTCAATATATCATCTCACCGTGTAAAAAATTATCCAAAACTGTTCATTTTATTTATATTTACAGATTATTTCTGAAAAAAAAATCATCTAATTTAGAAATTGTTCAACTATCTATACATATCGAACTAATTAACGATTACGATAAATAAAATAAACAATTTCAAATATAATGTTTGTGCCATAATATTATGTTTAAGATAGTGCTATTTACACAACCATTGTTACCTCACACACACCCTTCTTAATTTTTTATTATGGATCAATTCATTCGATCCGACGACAAAAATTAAGAGGAAAGTGTGAGAAGTTAAAATAGGTGTGTAAATAGCAATGTTCTACATTTGGTAGTTTCTCCTTGGCTCTTACAAACTAGGAATCTCTCTCATCCTCCTTCCATCCCCTCCTCTCACATTCTCTATTTTGTCTTTCTTTTTTCTATAAAAAATTAATATAAGATGTTCAAGTGGCTTAACAGTGACCGTTCAAATAGGAGGGGAGAGAATGAGAGATTTTTCAGTGTGACCATCACACGAGGCAGTACACCACGTGTTCTTATATAAATAGTGGGATATGTGTGTTAAAAGGTTAATAACTTAAAAATTAAAATTTTTCACCACTTACCTAAAAACAAGTGGTCTACAATCCGTATTTCCGTCACAACTAAAAATTTTTCGAAAAGAAGGGGAGAGGAAAAATATAGGGGAGAAAATCCTACACCGGCCCTTACATTGTCCTTTGGGATCGGAGGGTAGAATGGTAATCGTACCGTGTCAGTTGTGAACAGTGAGAAGAACTGAGAAGTGAGAAGAGAGGCCACAACCCAACCAACTCTTATCTCCCTCCGCCTCTCTCAAAACTTCCATTTTTCAGAGACGCGCAGAAAGCTTTCGTTCTTTGTCATCTCTTTCCCCATTCATATATCTATCTGCAGAATCCAAGTCATAACATTATCAACCAGAAAACCAATAAAATGCAAGCGTTAGCATGCAGTTCTCCTCCTCTGCAGTCCTACTCATTGGGCTTGGGCACCTCCAAGAACCGCCTACTCAGCCGCCGGCAGCTCTGCTGCGACGGTATTTCCTCCGCCTGTTCTCACACTCAATCCAACCGTACTCACTCCCCGGACGACGTCGTTTCTCCCTTGTCCATTTCCACCCAAAGGTCCCCTTTCTTTCTGAGTAGCATTTTACTGACCTGAGCTTTTCTGTTCACTGCATTGTGGTAATTCTTGTGATTTGGGTTGATGGGTGTTTATAGAATTGAAAAAGTTTCGATATTTATGCTGTATCATGTAGTTTCTGGGTTTTTGCTATTTGGGTGGAATTCTGATTTTTTGTTTGTTTGTTCTTTTGACCATTTAGGAGTGTCCAAAAACTGAGCAAGGATTTTGATCCGTTGGTAGACGAGGGTACGAATTTCACAACGAGGCGGGCGTTGTTTGCGAGTATTTTCATGTATTCGCTTTGTGATCCTTCAAGGTACTTGTCAGGTTCGCAAGTTTTCAGCTTTAGCCTTCATTTTTTAGTTTGGATGATATTGTTATGCCTGTCAAAAATGCCCCGTGAGGTGTTTAGTTTGCAAAAAGTTAAAGAATGTAGCTAATAATAGCAATTGTGGACTACTTATTATGCTTGTCAAGTTTCGCATTGGCAATGTAGGCGAAAGCTGTGTCCCGGAGGACTGTTACGAAACTGTGTCTGGTCCACAGATATGAGTAGTTCAAAAATAAATGTTAAACAACACGGTACCCCTTTTGTTTCGTCTATGTTGGCTCTATTTGATAGCTTATTTCAAAGTATTTGGTATGGTATTTGTTACAGCTTGTGTATTTGTTTCATGCCAACTACTCCATTCTGATGATGCAATTTACTTTGGATTTACAGCTCTAGCTTTAGGGGATCCCTCTGTAACAATTGAAGAAGTAACTCCTCCAGTTTTCACTTCCGGGCCTCTCTTCCCCACTGAGGTCCATATTTTTCTTTATTTTGTATACCTTTATAAGAGGAATCATTCTTTTATAAGTTTCACACTCCATTCTTCTGAATTCTGATGTTTTTGGCTGAATTGTTGATGTGTCTGATTGACAGGAAAGAATTGTCGAACTCTTTGAGAAGAACACATACTCTGTTGTTAACATTTTTGATGTGACATTGCGTCCTCAACTTAATATAACTGGCGTGGTTGAGGTGCGTGGCTATCATACTTAATCTTTGATAACTCTTTAGTTTCTAAAAGTAGAATTTTCCATTATGTTCACTTTTCCTTTGAATTTTTTTTTGGCTAATCGCATGTGGCATGCTCCCCAATATTCAGCAGGTTCCAGAAGGAAATGGTTCAGGAGTAGTTTGGGATGGGCAAGGTCACATTGTAACAAATTATCATGGTAGGATCTTGAAGAATTACCTGATAAAAATCATAATATAAAAGAATATTGTTGTAGGTCTCAAAACAATAAATGAATACATCATCCATGATTTTGCTTCTTACTGATGTTATTTATGGTGTTAACCAGAAGATATTGCTTATTACAATGAAGCCAAAATTTTCATTCCGAAAAATACTTCCAATTCATGTGCTTGAAATAACAAAAATGTCAAAAAATTGAATGGATTGCTAGTAAAATATACAAATGGAGGGACTTAAATTAAATTTAACAATTGTTTCTTTTATTTACAGTAATTGGTAATGCCCTCTCTAGAAATCCAGGTCTTGGGGAGGTCGTTGCACGAGTTAACATTCTAGCATTGGAAGGGTGAGATTTCAGTGCATTCCTAGATAGACTTTTAAACGGTGGCCTTAATGCAGAAATTTATATTTCTCATTTGGTTGAATTTTTTGTAAAAGGTTACAAAAGAATTTTGAGGGTAAGCTAATTGGTGCCGACCGTGCAAAAGATCTTGCTGTCTTGAAGGTATTTTCTGTTATTGCAAAGGATCATTTCGTGGTCACTTTCAAATTGCAATGTCTTAGCACAAGTAGCTAGGTACTGATTTGTCTAAATTTTAGGTAGAAGCATCCGAAGATCTGTTGAAGCCAATCTCTGTTGGGCAATCATCTTCTCTAAGAGTTGGGCAGCAGTGTTTAGCAATTGGAAATCCATTTGGTTTTGATCACACCCTCACTGTTGGAGTAATTAGCGGACTGAATCGAGACATTTTCAGTCAAGCTGGAGTCACAATTAGTGGTGGGATTCAAACAGATGCAGCAATCAATCCTGGGAACAGGTTGGTGATTTCATTTTGACATAAAAATCAGTTAGAAATAATTTTATCTTTTGAACTTGATCTGACCTGCTCCTTGTTCTTACTATGGCAGTGGAGGTCCCCTGTTAGATTCGAAAGGAAATTTAATTGGGATCAATACCGCAATATTTACTCAGACAGGTTAGTAATATCATTGTAAAGTCCACCACAGAACTCTAATATATATTCAAAGTTGAAATTTGAGAAAATAAGTACGGAAGTTGCATACTGATTGCCTCAAAATTTAAATGGTTTGGCAGGGACATCAGCCGGTGTTGGGTTTGCCATCCCATCTTCAACTGTACTCAAAATCGTGCCTCAATTGATTCAATATGGAAAAGTATGTATAGTTGCCAATTATTTTTAAAGTTTGAACTGACTGGCACCAACCCCTTGGTTTTATTATATAATGTTCTTGGTGGTTCTTCACTGGTTCATCCATTGTAGGTTGTTCGAGCTGGTTTGAATGTGGAGATTGCTCCAGAGCTAGTTGCAAATCAACTCAATGTTCGATATGGAGCTCTCGTTCTACAGGTATACCTGTAGATTTTAGGTTGCATTGCATATCAATTAATATCTCTGTCCTTCATATTCACATCCATCCATGGACAGTTCATTTCCTGATTGTTCGATTCACCTTATAATGCTGCAGGTCCCTAAAAATAGTGTTGCAGCAAAGGCTGGCCTGCTTCCCACCACAAGGGGGTTTGCAGGGAATATAGTACTTGGGGATATCATCGTTGCAGTTGATGACAAACCCGTGAGCTGTCCCCTACTCAAATCTTACCATCTTTCATCTCTATGCATTATAACATGCTTCTGTTCAATTTACAAAATCAGTAACCTGTATCCAATGATTCCTCCATGGATGTAATGCAAGAGCTTGTATTGACACTGTTTGCTCTTGTTTTCCATTTCGTAAAGTTTGAAAATTAAAAATAGACAACCATTGCTCGACAATCTAAGTCTTTGTACTCGCGAGATCTACCGAAACTAATTTATTGATCGATGTTGTGTTATGTTATGTTATAACAGGTTAAAAGCAAAGCAGAGTTCAACAGAGTATTTGATGAATATAATGTGGGGGATCAAGTAATTTTAAAGATCCAGAGGAGCAGTGAAAAATTGGAGATTCCTATAACATTAGAGGAAAAGAGTTCATGATTTGGTGTGCTGACAATTTTTACTTGCTAGTCAGCCAAGCATTTTCTTCAGTTGTAAAACGAAAGGCGACCCCATACCAACAAGGCTCCCTGCTTTGCTAGGGTGGGGGGGAACGTCTGTCGTAAGCGTTTTCTTGAGCTGTATCTTAGTAATATTAATTTTGCTCCATTATTTGATGTAAAATGATGAATTACTGTATATAATTAATGTAACCACAGTAATGAGTAAGCTACTCATACCAGGGAAAATGGGCTTTTACTATGGCCCAAATATGCTGTTTTGTGTTGATCCAAGAAATCCATGAACCCTTTTTTGGTCAAGTCCAGTAGTCCATTTGTGTGTGAATAGATGTGAAAACACAATTTTCGTTAATCCGACAAAATATAATTTAAATTAGTAACAATAATTTAATTTTTTGCTTAATATAATGCTAATAACTTGATATAATATGCCCCCGTCCCCAAAAACCCATCAATATGAGAAGGACTTGCATGATAGGAGTACATCGTTATTATGGTGTTTCGTGACAATAATATAATGGCATGTGTAAGTTTCTTGTTGCTTGACACTATATTATCGACGCTATACGTCAAATTTGCAGTGTACTTGTATCAGGTAAGTTGTTCTTCGTCAATATTACTTTTTTTTTTATTAGTTCTACACGTCACCAGACTAGGTTGTGATCTATCAACTTATTCCTGCACGCAATTTTAATTTAATTGATTTGAGACAAAATTAGTTAATTTAGTTGATGTTAAGAGAAATCCCAAACATTATTTTTTTCCCATGTATCAAATTTAATATTAAGACTAGGTTTGTCATTGTGTTGTCTTTTTCCATTTTGCTTCCAATATTCTAACACCATGTCAGACTCTTACATATCCCAATCAAATTGACATCATCATTTTCCAATAATAAGTTCAAGTTTGTGTTTCTTGTATAGGATAAGTTATAACAAGTAAAATTATGCCGATTTTCTCCCGTCTTTATTGTGCATGATGTCTTGTTTTAAAAATAGGACAGGTTGAATAAATCTTACGTTTACTTCATCTTTTTCCACTTTAGCTTCAGATATTGATATGATTGATTAGGCTAACGAATAAACCATCAGTTAGAGCTTAGACTCTAGCTGGGTTATAGCCACGAATTGGTTAATCGGCTTTAATCTCATCAAATTTTGGGCTCTAGAGGGCTTGTTAAATTTTAAATAATCAATGAGATCAACGTTGAAGAAAATTAAGTAAAAACGAAATTTCTGTTATCAATATTTTAAAAATGATAAAAGATGTCATGCAGATATAACTTCAATCTGAACTCCCCAATCCAAGGAATGACTTTAAGAATTTGATAGAGTAATAATTTGATGGTGACTACTGCATGTATGGAGCCCTTTTACAAGTCTCTCAAATTAATGATAAGGTCTGTACAGGAACTTAGCACGTAAGCAACAAGACAGTATTCTTAGGTTATTTTATGCCATAAATATTGAAGGAATGATGCTTTCAAAGTGGTTTATCTTAATTAGTAGTTATTCTAAAACATATTAATTATAATGATTAAACATATATGTGATTGAGAACCTTGATAATGACGGGATAAATCTTTAAGTTGCTGTTTGATTATAATGATTAAACATAATAATTGCAAGCTGATTATGTATGCATCTCATTTGTTCGTGTACAGTTGATATTATTGACTCCTATCCTAGAAAACCAATTGAAAAGTTAACCCTAGTTTTTATTGGGTTAGGATAGGAACAAATTGAAAAGTAAGTAGTAGGAGTAACTTGCCGATCAAGCTCAAATATTTAGCAGGAGTGCTAGACTTGAGCTTAGTGGCGGAGTCAGAATTTTAGTCTAGAAGGTGCCCAAAAGTTTTAATCCAAAACGTTGTCCTGATCTTACAAAAATTACTATGTCGTGTGTTGAGCAATCGATCACCGTCGTTTGGGTCTAGTATCGTGTCGTCATCATCGTCCAATGATCCCCAAGCCTCTCGGCCTTTCTTCCTTTCTCTTCAAAGATGACAAGCAACATATTGTCTGGACTCCATAGGAGTCGCCAAACTTAAATCAAACACGATGAACGAAATTAAAGTAAAAACGTCGGATTAAGGTTCTAAACCTTGAAAATCAATAACATAACAATAAACTTTTCTACGTGAAAAAAAAAACTTCAGGATGGGTCTGGGACCATATATCCTAGTTCCTTTATGACTCCGCCTATGCTTGAGCTACTCAATCCCATAAGTCAATAAGATCTATGCTCATTTGTGGGTTCAGTTGTTAAATATTAGGAGTGAGGGGGATCAGTGGGGATAGAATGTGCACTAGGATGCATAATCATTATTATTTTCAGCCACTGCGGTAAAGCACCATCTACATCTATGCTCTTTTTTATTGATGAGTAATTTGTACAAGCACGCATGGCTAAAATTTACATTACAACTTAACTTCTTTGTTCACAATGAGCTGTGGAATCATCTATTATTTTCTATCTCAACCCTTCTTTTCTTAAACGCTGGATATTGATTATCATGGATATTTTTACAGCAGGATCATTCACCTGTGAGCTATGCACTGTAATGAGTAAGTTATAAGCATTAAACTTAAAAATACGCATTGTTAACCTTGCATTTATATCAGTCCAACCTGAGATGTCCTCAAATTAAGTGGAAATAACTACATGTGAACCAAACAAGGGTTTGTATTTGGTGCCTTTGGTCAATATAGGTTTGCTTGAAAATTGAAAATGGTGTATGGGTTGAAGTGTTGCTCAAAAATTTTAGTGTTTTAAACAGAATGTAAAGCATTTTCCTAACATATAATATATAATGGACCATGGAATTTGAAGTGGTAAAGGAAAACTGTATTGTAATTAGCTACAAAAATCATGCATTATAGTCAATAACATTGATCTAAGTTTTGTCTGATAGGGAAAATAGTTGCGTTAATTAGAGAGTTGATGCTTGCAAAGAAAGAGGTTAGAAAGCTTGGATTGGAAGAGTTTGATCCAAATTTCAACTTAGGTTGCACGCATGGGTTCCAAATCCAAGGTCACGCAACAGACAACAAGGGTTGCAAACGAGGATCTATATCTGGGGAATTTCACTATATTTGAGTCTCCAATTGCCACATATATACATAATTGACCTAAAAGGATCTTCACCAATTAATTAATTAATGCTTCATGTGGCTTACTATTTATGTAGCAGACATGGTTAGCAAACTTCAGCAACCGACAATTAGTTTAAATTTAACTCTGATGATCTTAGCATCTCGATTTTAGCTTGACTACTTGTCCAGAGACAAGATTAATGCGAGTAGCTCTTGTTGAAAATATAGTGGTTGACATGTGAAGGTCACATCGTCATGCGTTGTTACTAATTGATGTTTTATGGTTCATCACCGATTTCGATTATAATCGGTGGATGACATGTACGTACGTGGATTGGTAATACAGCGTAGAATAGAAAGATCAAAACAAAGCCAAGCGATCTCAATTCTTTGGAAGAAATGCAGCTTCTCAAAACGGGTGTCTGGGAAGTACCAAAAGGATTTTTCTTTTTGGCCAGTGAGGTTACCAAAAAATTTATAAATTAGAAAGTTTGGATTCCCATGTTCGTGAAATCAAGGGGATTGACCTATGCCTTCTCATTTCTTAATTAAGTATAATGCATTGACAAAACTAAGGCGGATTCATTGTTTCATAGTGTATGGATTTCAAACCAAACAGAAATTTTTCAATATTAAACAATATGCTGTACATATATCCTTTTTATTTTTTTAAAGTTCAACAGTCAGAACATAATAAAGGAATTAAATAAAATTTACAGGCAGTTACACGTTTGGATGACACGTCAATATGTTTTGATATTGACATGTTATCTACTATTATTGTTGATCCGACATTATATTAACAATTTGTTGTGTCCAAAAGAAGAACTGTTAATTTTGGATAACACGCTAACATGTTTTCATATTGACATGTTATCTACTATTATCGTTGATACAACATTATATTGACAATCTGTTGTGCCCCTAGAAGCTGTAATTTGGCAACAAAGTAGTTTGATTCAAGAATCCACTTGATATTATTCAGGATCTTCTCATTCAAGATTTGATGCAACTTTCATTCGATGTTATTAATATATCATCTTTTTTGAAATAAAATAAAAGTATTATATTACTATACTTCATTAATTTTGGGAAGACGAAAAAATTTGTGAATAGTTATTTATTTATGTAAAATCAATAGAAGAGCAGATTTATGATTCCAATATTGAGCAGTACCTACCAGACATAATTTTTTTCACCCGTTTGCTTTTGTTTTGATTGTATTGTGTTTGCATCTTGCATGCAACTTAAATTAAAGGTCAGATGACATCACTGGTCAAACCCTAACCCTAGTAGTTGAACTGCCCTTTGTGGAACAGTTTGGTGAACAGTCTGAATTTACCCTAAATGGAGAACTGCCCTTTGCCTAACAACCTTGTCATCACTGCAGCACATCAGGTACAGTATTCTTGTAATTTCTGGATTTCCTGGTAATCCAGTAAAAGTATATCATTTTACCAATTTACCATGCATCGTCTCAGTGTGTGAGTAAGGATTAGTTCCGGTGTTTTATTTTGCATGGTGGCTTTTCTTGAGCTAATCCATATTATTATACTTTAATCACTGGTTTTGGATATATCTTAAGACTAAATCATCAGATGACATGTCACGTTTTCATATTTGGCAGATGAGGGAATTGAAGAGATGACATTTTTGGATCTTGGGATGACAGGAAAAGAAATGATATTTCTATATATATTTCTATATAATTGCATAGATCTGTCTTGGATTGACTATAATTTTGAGCTTTCTGGTATGGGAAGTTGGTCCATAATTTACATGCAACAACCAAGTTTTATCCAACTAAATAAGGTCGGTTGTATGAATCCTAGAACGTCATTGCATTCAGTTTTGCACCAATTCTTCCGTTAGTTCCAAATACTCCATATCTCAATTTTGGTCCATAATTTACATGCTTTGCCAAAAAAAAAAAAACAATTTCAGCAAAGATTATTTAAAAGGAGGTAGTAAGCCAAAAATAAAGATTATATTATTCAAATACATTATAATATTGTACAAGGAACGTCTGTTTGTCACTTTGCCTATGGTGGTTTGAAGATAAAAAGGGTTGGTTTCTATAAACTGAGCCACGAGGATATGTGAAAGCATGCAACTTGGAATTTAAAATTCCAAGACTTTGTTGAAATTTGCAGACTCTTTGAGATCCTTAGTTTGGATTTAAATAACCCCTCTCCTCCTTATGCAGTTCAAGAAGCACACACCAACTTAAATAAAAAGCACTTATAATTCAATAATAATCTCATTCACTTGCTACTCAAGTTTTTCTTGGTAGCTGCTCTTATAAGAGTTGAAACCCTCAGCTTCTGCTTTACCAAAATAGTGATTTTCGTGCAGACCTACTTCTCTCCGTTTTAGTCACCCTGAAGGGGCGGCCGAAGCTCCGGATTCAGACTCCTCCTTTGGTGGCACATAATATATAGCTTTGGACGAAGTGAGCGCGCTTTAACTCACAAGTGCTTTTCTTTGAGCTCATATTCAAGAACTAGCTAAAAGTTCTTATCCAAAAAGCTTAAGCTGTTCCACTATTTCATAGAGACAATAGTTCTTAAGACTTTGAGAAGGAAGAGAAGTATGGAGGAGAAGAATGAGATGGAAAGGGTTGATGATGTGATATTACCTGGTTTTCGGTTTCATCCGACGGATGAGGAGCTTGTAGGGTTTTACCTTAAGAGAAAAATCCAGCAGAGGCTTCTTCCTATTGAGCTGATTAAGCAAGTTGACATTTATAAATATGATCCCTGGGATCTTCCAAGTAAGTTAACTTGTCTCTAATTCATTCTTACAAAGTGCTTTTTTAGTTTGAATTTTTAAACTGTCTGCCCTTTTCGTGTTCTGGATCTCTCATGTTTATGGCCAATTTAGAAAGGCTAAAAGTGTTGAGCAAAAAAACGCTTCTAACCATGTTTAACAGAAAAACTCAAAATTTTAGCAAGTGCTTCTTGAGGAAGCACTTAACTATTCAAAATAAATTTCAACATATATCTTAAATTCTTCTTGCTTTTTGCTTAACTTTTCAAGTGAGCTTATAGCAACTGTTTTAGTTCTTATGACTGAACTTATAAGTTGTATTTCATCTGTGTAAGCAGAGCTGGCAAGTACTGGGGAGAAAGAGTGGTACTTCTACTGCCCGAGGGACCGAAAATACCGGAACAGCGCTAGACCTAATCGAGTCACAGGAGCCGGGTTTTGGAAGGCTACCGGAACAGACCGGCCTATCTATTCTTCCGAAGGCACCAAGTGCATAGGGTTAAAGAAGTCCCTAGTGTTCTACAGAGGCAGAGCTGCTAAAGGGATCAAAACTGACTGGATGATGCACGAATTTCGGTTACCTTCTCTCTCAGATTCAGCTCCACCAAAAAAGTTCTTAGATAAAAGCCTCCCTGCAAATGTAAGTACTAGTTAAAATTTTGGACACCGAAATAAAATAATCCGGCTATGAAACTATCGTCTATTTTTTATTAAAGAACTGACAGTCGATATGTCATAATTAATGGTTGTATCTTTCTAGTCAATAAAACGTGGCTAACATGTTATCGCTCTGCTGATTAAAACACTTCATGGTGTGCAGGATTCATGGGCAATATGCAGGATTTTCAAGAAAACAAACTCCATGGCACAGAGAGCACTTTCTCACTCTTGGGCCTCTCAGTTTCCAGAGCCTACAGCGTCTAATTTATTCACTCAGCAGTTCAGCTCAGAGAATATGTCCTGCACAACTGACATGGGATCAACCGTGCAGTTTTGGAACAACAATGACTTGCAACAACCATCTAACACAAACTTCTCTGCCTTCGATACTCTTCCTTACAAACCAATCAACCCTACCGTGTCGAAACCCTCCATGTTTGATGGAGAGCTTCCCAATGGCTTCATGTTCTCGCCGGTCGAAATGTCAGGACCTATGAATCCTGCATTAATCGGCGATTTGAGCAACCCCGCTGGGAGCATAGACTTTGATGGTTCACAACAGCAGTTCACCGGCTTTTCAATCGGTTTGCAGCAGCAGGATCAGTTGCAAGGAAACATAGGGACATCAGAAAATGAAGGGGGATTCAGGAAGAATGTGAGTAGTAGTAGTACAAGCCAGTGGGGAACCAGCAGCATCAGATCAATTGGATTTCCATTCAGTTTGGCTTCAGAAGATGAGGCTTGGAAGCCAACTCTGCCTTCTGATTCACCACCCTGTCCTAGTAGCTATTCTACAAACAAGTGCTACACTTGATTCGATTCATTTGGGGACGAGAAAATATTTGGTAGGGCTGCCTAATTAGAGCAACTTTCTAAGACAAAGAAATCTCATACTTTTGTAAAAAGTGTTTGCACATGTCGTGAGCCGGGCACCCCTACCCAAGTTTTTCTCCTATCGTGATTTACCTGTTGTAACGATGCAGCTAGTATCAAAATCACACACCTAGTGTGTCATTGTACAGTTTCCTACATTCCAATCAGACAAGTTTAAGGCAAAATATATGGAAACTTCCTTCATGTTACGTATCATTAAACTCTACGACCATTGGATGACCTAGATTGGTTTGGATTATTACTTTTATTGTGGTTCCGTGAATACACATCATCCAATACTCGTAACATTTAATGATACGTAGCATGGAAGTGGAACCCAAAATATATTGTAATACACCTTTTGAATATTTGAATGTCTAATTAATTAAATTAATGAGTTTTTTAGTCAATGTAGTGTAAATGTAACTTACATATCAGCCAAGTTATGAGTTTCATGCTCACCATGTCATCAATTTAACGAAAATTCAAATAATTCAAGAGACAAAAATCTTAATTGGTACAATTTCAAATATGAGAAAATTAAAACTTCATAACCGATTTTGAAAATGACTCCAAAAATAAAAGATGTAAAACGTAATTAGCTCCCATCTCATGCATATGAATTGATATGGACTATTGACCCTATAGGGCGTATACCTATTATTAGGCCCAAATGAAACTCATGCCCGTAATCTTAAAACGATCCAGAGTAAGAAAAGAAAGATCGAAAAATCAGCCCCACAAAGTCAAAACCCAAAGCAGCTCCTGAGGTTTTAGCTGGGGAAAGGAAAAGGATCCTAGCCGGATCCTTTTTATGAGGATCCTAGAGATCCCATGATCATGACCTTTCATCGTACATCGTGCGATTAAAAATCATTTCAAAATTTAAAATCAAATATAAATAGTATCTAACAAAAATTGACTGCACGATGTACAATTAACGGTCTCGATCACAGGATCCCTAGGATCCCAAAAAAAGGATCCGAGGAAAACCCTCACCTGCAAAAAAAAAGCTGATGCGGCAATAATCAAAGTAAAATTAAATATACATAATACTTGCTCACAAAATTAGACTTATATCACGGTAATTTGAATGTACCGCAATTGGCACTTGCGAAACTGAATCATAAAACAGATAAGCTCACGGTAATTAGTGTTGTTTATATCACGGTAATTACTCCAAAATATCAACAAAACGAGTTATATATCAGCAGAACGCTTCTGCTATCATTTTCTTTCCTTCTTCTAAGTGATATATGGCTACTGCTCTGCAGCAAACTCTACGGTTTCGACCTGAGTCCAAAAGTATTTTCTAGTGTGGCGGGAAGGAGCCACTATGCCCAACCCGCCTTTAACCTCTTTACCTTTTCCGGGTGCATATTTACAGTTTACCTGCACCCTCATACTACGCGTCTTTAGCTGTCGTCTACCTTCCACTTGCAGCATTTCTCCCCTCTATGCACGGGGACCTAGAGTGCAAATGATTTCATCTGTTACCGGTCATCAGTGGAGATGTCTTCTGCACGAATGGACTACAAAGAGGGAGAAAAACAAAGCAATATTAGGAAAACAAGATAAAAACAATCAAGGTGTTAGGCAAGTGGAATCATCTGTGATCTTACGTTCGGAAAAGACCAGGTGGCATAGGCAAGAACTCATCATTCCGCGGAAGTGAAATGAGTTTGTGTACTTGCGCATCACAAACCACGCATTTATGCACAAAATCACCGGCAGCCAGTATGGCCTGCACTTTGCAGTCGCTGCACCACAGCAAGTGTTGGCAGGGGAAGTTGGCCCATGACATCTGGTTCTGGTTGCAGCCAAAACACTTTCCCTCCAAGATGTTTTCCTTGTAGTTCTGCGTCCATATGAACACTATATATGAACTCTTTAACAATGTATATAAAATCGTAACGTTTAGTTCACTGGCTACTGCTCTCACCTTGTAGAAATCAAATTCACGAAGGAAGAACCCCGAGGATTTGTTCCTTTTTCTGGTAAGGGCCTCCAAAACCAAATGCTGCTGTGGATCGCTAGGCTTAGTGCTTCCTGTATTCTCTACATGCTGTCCTCTTACTTCTTGCACATCATAATCTTTTCGACCATGGAATACAGGATCTGGCTTCAAGAATTGCAGGACCCTTGAATGCTCCCAATGGGATGTTGTATCCTTTCCTGAGGTTACTTCAGGGTTCCCAGAGGAGGGTCTCTCTTTAGGGTGCCCAAAGTTTCCGGCACAATCATCAACCGAAAGCTCCTGAAGACACTTTGAATCACCGCCATCATTAGTTGGAATGTCCTGAACACACTTTGGATCACCAACATCATCGGTTGGAATATCCTGAAGGCACCTTGAATCACCAACATCATCCATTGGGAGGTCTTGAAGACACTTTGAATCACCAACATCATCCATTGGGAGGTCTTGAAGACACTTCGAATCACCGCCAGCCTCAACTGAAATTTCATGAAGACATTTTGAATCCCCACCATCATGAGTTGGTGTAGGAAAAGGGGAACTGCAAGGCGTTTTGAATGCATGACAAAGGTTGTGGTGAAGCCTGGGATTTGGTAGGAGGACCATGTGACTGAGAGATCCGAGTTTTCCAATAGGGACATGCTTAATGGTACATAAGTTGGAGAAAGATTTGATGAAGTCACTGAGCTTAGAGAAGCCAATGTGCGAATGATCCAGTTCTAAGCCAACAGAAGCCCTGAAATCACTTTTCAGAGAGGAGAGAGCATATTCTCCAACCGTGGGCTTTGGCAGACGTTGTAAGAAGCGAGGAAACCACTTCTTGAAAGCCTTTAGCCATACAGGCATGCTTTTATCCTTGGGGCTGCTGGTATTATGTGCTTGAGGGGATGTGTTTGGTTGGCCGTGGACTACCTTATCAAGCCAAGAACCTTGTTTGGGTTTATTTGCTTCCATAATCATCTCGTTGGACAACACCTTTGCTGGAAGTGGAGATTGGCAATTGCAATTCTTTTGTTCTTGTTGTTGAAGTGCCATTTTCGCTGACTCAGCTGCCAATTTTGGTATTAGACGTTTTATTTCAACCGGCTTGCCTGCCATGGTGATATGGTGTGCTTGAACAGCTGCAGAAACAGATTTCTCCTCTTTAAATGTGACAAATCCAAAGCCTCGAGAGTGTGTCTTTTTTTCCATTTGAGCTAAAATGACTATGGCATCTTCCACCGGGCCAAATTCTTTTTCAAAAAACTTACCCAACGAATCTGATTCACAAAGTAAAGCATGAAAATTATGTCATCCAGAGAAATAGAGTTGATTATATGTATGTTAAACAAATCATTGATAAATGCTTGAGAGTATTCATAATTCATACGGCTTAAAGCTTTTTGTATGAAAGTTTCTTAGAGTGGTGAGATTAACCAGAGTCCACCGAAGGAGGAAGTCCTCCTACGAAGATGCGCTTGAGGGCTAATGCTTTAGCAACAGGAGAATGATTATGGGCTGCTTCATGCTTCACTTTCCGATGCTCCTCCGCATCATGTGAATAAAAGCACTTAGATCCTCTGACACATCCACGAGAGGAGTCAAAGTATTTGCAAATCTCCGGTTTGCTGCTGGAGTGAATAGTTGTAGCATGCACAAACAAGTATAGAAACTTGAGAACATGCTAACAGATTAAGGACATACACATGCACCACCACTTGCATGCTCACACACCCACACACAAGCACATAACTTGAATGTACCTTTCAGTAGCGGTGTCTTCATATTGCATGGTTAGAAGTGCTTCACAGGTGCTTGAGAAAGGCTCATTGACTCGTGAACAAGTATGGCATTTATGTTGATTGGTGTCTGCAAAATTGAAAATCGATAGTAAGAAATGTGAAACAAATGTACAATTGATAGAGTTGCTTCATTATTTCCTCACATACACATTTTGAAAATCAACTTACTGAGGCTAACACTGGTCGGGTTCAGCAACATGAAACGCATATCTTGCGAGTTTGTCAGGTCAATAGGTCTTTGTCTACTGGTTATGTTAACAGTTTGCAGACATGGAGATAAACGTTAGTATTTGAAGTTTGAATTCCGAGGGCCAGCTTCAAATTGGCAAATACAGAATAAACACTAACAACATTGAACTGGAAGAGTAGGTTCAATTGTTTCTTACCGCAGATTGAGAATTTCACTATTTGCTCCCCAGCTCAAAAGAAGTTCAGCGCACTCCATGTTATCATTTCTCACAGCAAAGAACAGTGGGGTTTCTTTAATTTCTGTCTTGTACTGGACACCTTCCGGGTCTTCCAACAGAAGAACCTGCCAATTGGCTCAAAGTCGATATAAGTGACTTCCATGAAAACTTAAAGTTGCCAACTAGTTTTGGCTGCCTAAAAGTTGATGCTTTAAGAAAATTGAAAACTATGCAGAAGAGAACACATGCAATACCTGAAGTGCCTCTGTGTTACCACTACCAGCAGCAATATGAAAGGAAGTTAATCCTAATTTGTTCCTCTGGCTCACTCGTGCCCCATGCTTAATGAGAAGCCATAAAATTCTGAAACAAGAAATCAATCAAAATTTATAAATGCAATTAACTCTATGCATCTGTGTGTGTTAGAGAGAGAGAGAGACGGAGAAGGAGAGAGACTTGATCTGCTGTGGATGCAACAATCTCGACAGTTTGAGGGTCCAATGAAGAGCAGAATTTCCTTCTGTATCATCAGCATCATTTACATCTATATTTGTCTTCAGAAGCAGACGAATGACGGCTTCATCTCCTACCTATCCAAATTCCAACAAGTTTCAAATCACATATCACAGTAAAACCCCAACAGCACACAGTGACACGTATATGAAGCATATCACAAATAATGTTCAGTTAGCAACTTTTTTCCTTTTCATACAAGACTGTGTAGCGATGCATTTCCTTCTGCATTGTATTTTAAGTTACCGTACATGCAGAAAAACTAACTAGTTGGAGGATGATACCCTTCTTATGCAATGAACAGGAATGAATTTTACCAACAAATACCCTAAACCCTAAATTCAAAAGAGGGATTGTCCCTGATATATACATACATATATACACACACACACACACACACACATATACAGACCTAATGCATTCTTCCCATCTATTACATCTTCTGGTTGTACCTTACTTCTCTTTAGTGTAATAATATAGTCCTAACTAGTTCTATTTGGAAGCAAATTGCTTCCCTTCAAAATATTTAGAGACAATTTGATTTCATTGAATGAGACACGTGCTTCACATGTTTTTCTTAAAGACAAACAACAATTAAACAAAAACAAATGAAACAGAGAAAAGAAAAGGACACCAAGGCCCACAACCACAAGAGCAAGCCAGAAAAAAGAAGCCTGAGGCAGGCAGACCCAAATGTAGTCACAAACGGGACCATACACAGAGGCTAAAGGCCCAGACCCCCACCACTTATAACTACCACACCACATAAATCAGCACCTGGACGAGAAGAAAACAAAAGGATTGTTTGTTTAGTGGGGTCGTCAATTCCAGCATAATCCAGTACAAATCCCAAAACGAATGTCTTTTTCGCATAGTCTCCATCAAGCATATCACCACAATCGAGGTTCAACTTTCCCTCTTTCACAAACAAAACTTCAAACTGGCCTCCGGATCACGTGTTCCGTCGCACAATAAAGTTTTACGCATCATATTAGAGAACATTTTGCTCACTACTTTCAACTTGAGGCGAGTATATTTCAAGCCCCAATCATATTAGCTACTATTATTATAATTTAGAGATATTTTTTTTCTTATAAATAGGAGAATTTAAGTTAAAAACATTACAACGAGTTTCATACTAATTTATTATATGTGGTTCAAAGATCTAATATTTTGAATTCAAAATTGAAGTGGCCTTAATAAGTGATTTGACATATATTAATTATCTTAACTTATCTCAATTTTGTTATTATAAATTTAATATATGTTAAACACTTATTAAGGCCATATAGATACGACATCTATTTTGAGTACAGAATATTCGAACTATGCTGTCCATCTGCAATCCTTACGAGGCCACCACTTAACAATAAAAATGCACTAACAAAAATATGGTCGTTTGCCTTTCACTGTTTGATGATTTGAGAACGTTTCTTTTGTATAATAAATCAACAAAAAGGACAAATTGGAGAACTGTTGGGCTTACCTGGGCTGCTCGGATGAGTGGTGACATCACCTTCTTGTCCGTACCACTGCTGAAAGCAACAGCTCCGAAGAGCTGAAGCAGCTCTATCTCGAGAAGCAGAATCCTCCTTTTCTCGGCGTCGTCGCTCTCCGTGGTGGTCGAGGTGCGTTTGGCCGCCCTCAACGGCGTCGTTGAAGGGGCCAGGGACAGAGCTTCACGTATAACGCATTCGTATATTGTCACCTTCTCTTTGGAACCCGAATCGGCATCGCGCAACTCCAACACCGCTTCGTTCACCTTCTCCGCAGCTACTGCAAGCAGAGCCGCTAAAGCAACCATGCGGCCTTCAACGGCGTTTGCATATGCCACGTCACCTAGTTCCTTCGTCTTCTCACTGAGAAGTCTTACAGTCGTCAAATCCTGAGACGGAAAATAAAAAAAAAATAAAAATACCAAATTGAAGTGAGTTTTTTTGTTAACATTTAAGTTGCCAGCTTTTTCATTTTCTAGGAAGCCAAACAGGCCAAGAAAAATACAAATAATTACCAAAAAATAAAAAATAAAATAAAAAATAAAAACCTTTTCACCAAGAACAACAACCAAGTCCTCAATGGTGTAGTCATCCGGTGTCCAAATCACATCGATCCTGAAAATCAAAAGGCGAATTAGGGTTTATCATAATTCGGAAATTAATTAAAATTTTACTTTTAAGGACAACCGGACAAGAAAGAAAAAGAAAAAAAAAATTAGAAAGAGGTACAGTTAATTAATAAAAATGTTGAAATAGGTCAAAGGAGCACTGAAAAGGAAAAAGCAAAATTTCCACAAGAAGCAATATGTGCAGTGGGGTTTATGGGGAAGGGATCACCTTTTTACCTTTTAAGGCAATCAAATTCTAAAAACGACTGTGTTTTGGGACGTTTTAATTGGTTGTTACCTGCTGCTAGAGAGAGACAGGTCCAGAGCAAGCTGTGCGCGTCCATCTCGTGTCCTCAGGCCCGTACGAGCGTGTTTCTTTAGCAAAACCTCCACGCACCTCGCCGCGTGAGCCAGAGCCGCCGTGTGCAGCGCCGATTTCCCGGAATCGTCGAGCTCGTTCACCAGCGGTGTCGCTCCGAGCTCTCCGGCTAGCAATGCCGACGCGCACACCGGTGAGTCGAAGTTGCAGCAGAGTTGGAGGAGCTTCAACACCGTGCTCCGGTCAATCGCCTCCCCGGACGCCTCAGCGAACCGCTTCGCGTGAGTCACGAGTTGCGCCTTGTTGTCTCGGAAAACCGAGTTGATCAGGAGCGATTCGGCTTCCACGAAGTCGAACCGTTCGCTCTTCGCGCTCCGGAGTTCGTCGTCGGCCTTGAACGCGACGTTTTCGTCGCGATTGTAAGAGAAATAGTTGCATTTAGGAAGCGAGTTGGTCAGGAGCTCTGTCGCTCCAAAACTTTGTATTTCCTGCGATTTTCAGTACATTTTCTCAAGAAAATCAAGATATATATTAAAGATAATCAGGATTAATCAAGATTAATCGAGATTAAGAGTTCGTGGCGCACCAGATCCATCAGAAAACCCTAATTTTTGAGCGCGGATCATAAACCTCTGGACTGCCTGAGCAATGCAGCAGGCATTTATCGGAGTAACTACAAGGCGGTTCGTATGCAAGCTTTGAGGTGGTAGCGATGGCGAAACCCTAGATTTCAGTGAGAGGCGTTTGGACGCCGTGGAAATGTTTCAGGGTCTGGTCAGTCCGGACTTTTCACTCGAGTCTGAGGAAGCAGCGGAGAAACGAAATGGGAGGGAAGCGGAGGGCCGGTCTGTTACTTATAGTGGCGGACTTCAGACGGTTAATTAAACTCGGTTTATGATCCAACGGAAATTAATAATTTATTATTTTTCCATTTACATTTTTTGTTTTTGTTTTTTTTTTTTTTTTGGTAATACAAACAATAATAAGTGGAAATTTAGACTGGACCACGTATTAATTTTTTTAATACAAACAATAATAGGTGGAGATTTAGACTGGATCAAACTATAATTTGATATTAAATTCGTCATTCGTAGGAATTGCTCGCCACTCCCCGAGGCCGAGGATGGAGTCGAACTGTAGTTCCAGGAGTTGTAGGTCGATTCATTTCTACTATGTTACCTAGCCAAACCGCCACCTCATGTGACAAAGACTTGAAATCTTCGATTATAAGTTTAAAGGAATAATAGTAGATTATAATACTAAGTGATCATTTATCTTTTGTGTTTAGATCATCTACGGTAAGATAGATTTCTTAATTTAACACATGTTACGCGATATGATCAACCCACGTGTGCTATATGACACATTGATTTATCACTAATGTATATTATAAGTCAATAATATTTCAACTTTATTGTTCGTTTATTGTACAACATGTAACAGTGTGAACATCACATTGAAAACTTTTCCAAAATAGCACCTCAAACAAAAATGGATAAATACCTAGAAGTTGCCCAAAACTCAGCAGAGTTTGTTTCACAGTGTGCCAAATTTAAATTTAGTATGGATACTATAGTCTATAGTTTTTCAAACGCCATATTTGTCTCAGTTATTTATTTGGGCAGTTTTTAAATAATGCGTGATGTGCATTAAAAGAAATATAAAAAAATAAAAAAAACCAAAGAAAAGCACAAGTTATTTGAATAACGATAAAATAATTTATACTGGACTTTCTAAATTACTAGAAGAATTCGGAATCAAAGGGTTCGCTTTGACCGTTAAGAGTAGATAACTGAAGAAAAGTTTGAACTGGTGATACATCGTGTTGAAAAAAATGCAATACCTCACCTTTGGATTAGTTCTTTAAATCAGTCAACGAAAGCTTCATAGCTCATTGATCTGGCTCCGTGGCACATAAAATGTTTCGTAGCTCGAGCGATTCACAGAAGCGAAGTCCAATCTTACGAAATTGGTGATTTTTGCCCACAAAATTTTCAATCTGAATCAATAGAGTCTAATATGAAACTAGCTTGCCCGTTAATTGTCACTCCCTTTTGTTGGTAATATTTGTAAACGCATGGCCCCATGGATTTTCAAAAGAAGCAAGTTTTTGTTCTTCCTAAACAAGTTAGGGCAAACGAAAAGGGGAAAGTAGTACAAAAACAGCACTCCCGCTAGGAAAACTCTCCAAACTATAAAAACTTAGGACATAGAACCCAACCAAATATTGCAAACCACACTACAATTCTTTGCGAAGCTGAATCTGTTCCAGCTAAAGCTGCTCGTTCATATCTTCGTGCGAAATTCCAGATCGATACCATGGCCTTGCAAACAAGGAACACATTGCTTCGAGTTGTTGATCATATGACATTTGATCCGAGCAAGCGTAACCACCATGCTTCTCAACTTCCACGGCATACGCTCCAATCTCAACGCCTCGCCTCCCTCAAACAACGTCGCAATTTAGGTCCAAGTGATGGGAATTTTTTCAAATGGAATTTTCCCACTTGTTGCAAAATAAAAAGGCTTGATTGTGTTGGATCGATTCAAGGTTGGTTGATCATGGTCGATGTTGAATGTTGGAACGTAGGGAGTTTCGGTGCTTTCGCAAATCCTTGGTCGTTCCATTTGCTACCCGATCAGCGTAGTGGTACTCGTTTTTCTTGTGTCAACTTCTTCTTCAATCCGACATCAGGAGATGGAGTTATGCTTCCATCTCAGTCCACGGTTCCATGTGAGGGCAGCAACCGGCCTTCGTTCTTCAAAAAAGTAGTAGCCTCTTCAGCGCCAACAAGCCCGCATTGTCTCGTGGCAGCCCTATGTTGGCAAGGCCGGATAGCGTTCTGCAGACCGACCGATCAATCATGGACTTTCGTTGATCAAGGCAAGGCCCGAGGGGTCGAGTTTTGCGACATAGAAATAATTAACGGGAAACTACACGCTGCATTAAGGAATGCGCCGGAGTTTTTAGTAGAGTTCAACATTGAACTAGACGCCGCTCGCCCTCCTGCCTATTTCGCTGAAAGTTTGCATATGCTTGAACCTGTGCAAATTCCTTGCCATATTACGACAACCGATCGAGGGCTAAAAGATTTGACGTCAAAGGAACTGTGGATGAAGAATGTTCTTCATCGGAGTTACAGCTTTGATCTCGAGGAGGATGAAGTAGTTCCCTGGACCGAGGTCAGATTTGATGATGATTCCACTACTGCTCCGGCTAAGAAGGTTGGATTTAGAGTAAGTCCGGGACCGGAAAACATCAGGAGAGTCTTCAGACAAAACTGGAAAACCACCAAGCGGATGCATCAAACGCAGTGTGGCCGAGATCAAGCTCCTGGCCTTCTTTGTTTAGTTAGATAGTCTCTGCACTCGGCAGCAGAGTTTTTTCTTGTTCACATTAACAGCAACAGAGCCTTATCCCACTCGGCTGCATGAATCATAAAACATCATTGCACTTAACATGTTAATTTTTAAAGTTTAGTACAAATGCATGAGCTTAATTACGTGGTGTCACTTTTAAAGTTTTGAACATCTAGATATTAACAAATCTAGTAATTTATTAATTCTAATTGTTCAGTTAAATAATTTTTTTGTTATTGGTGAATTACAAATCAACATGCATGTTCCCGGTTTAAGCCCCCTTTTCACGTACACTTTGTTTCTGGTTTAAAAAATGGAATTTTAATGAAAAACTTTCAGTATTGTTCACTTTCATGAAAAACCACATTTTCACTAAAAAGTGAATCATGGTACTATTCACTTTACCATTTATTGTCCTTATCGTTAAAATTTATTGTCCTTATCGTTAAAACTCAAAGTTTTAAAGTCATTTTCATTAGTTTTTTTTTTAAAAAAATGGTATGCTGGCAACATTTTCTTTCCGAAAACATAAAAAATTAAGCAGAAGACGGGCTTAACCCGAGGACATGTTGATTCGAAATCAAGCAATTTGATTCATTTATTACACTTTATCGGCCAAAAAATTTGAATTGAAACGGGTAATATTTGCATGGATTGATTTGGATAAGCACATGTCACAATCCATATTTTTAATTAAAAAAAACGTCAATGTTTCTTAATAAAAAAAACTTATAACAAAAATGTTTACGAGCAGAAGTGCTTTCCAAAAGTTATATTGCGGGAAAGATGAGAAAGGCTAAGTACTTGTGTACTAAAAGAACCGTAAGGGAAAGTTTACGGGGCTCACAAATCTTGACAAGAATCCCATATTCCCACCAAATCCTATATCAACTAAGGACATGCAGGAGTTGGACAAACCCAATACATGCAAGCCTGAAGCCACACGCACAAAAATTGCTCTTTCAATCTCTTAGAACCTTGCATGCTCATCGTATAACATCTTTACTGAATTCCAGATACAAACTGCATCATGGTTCTGGGAATAGATTCATTAATCCGGATTGGGAGGAGGATCTATAACTATGAGCATACAATTGGTAATCGGTCGTCGGCTCGAGTTTCCGACGATGATCGGAGCAAGCGTTGCCATTCTCCTGCTCGTCAACTTCCCCAGCTTATGCTCCGCTCCACTAGTCGAAAACTCAACAATACGCATCGTAAAGATCATTGGTTTCTCAGCCTAAGTGACGAAAAGATTTACAAACTATCGAGTCCCTCTTGTAATAACGACTGTGTTGGGTCGATCGAGGGTTGGTTAATCGTGGTTGATCACGAATTCGTCCAGCCGGCCGAGGGTTTCAGATCGCTCCAGTCATTGAATAACGAGAGCCGTAGTTCTTTTGGTGCTATCTACTTCTTGAATCCGACATCACGCGAACGAGTTAGAGTTATGCTTCCATCGCAATTCAACTTACCTTGCGGCAAGGGCAACCAACAGTCCTTCAAGTTCAAGAAAATAGTAGCCTCTTCAGCACCAACAAGCCCGCATTGTGTTGTGGCAGGCCTTTGTTCAGAAGGCCGTTTGGCAATTTGTAGGCCTACTGATATGTCATGGACTCTAATTGAAGATTGGGATGTCCGAGGGCTCGACTTTTGCGACATAGAAATAATCGACGGGAAATTATACGCGGCAACAAGGGAAGCATCGGAGTTTATCATGGTGTTTGACATCGAAGATGCCACGAAAAACGGTGGTCGTCCAAACTACGGTGTTGAAAATTTGGTTATGTGTAAGCCCGGGCCAATTCCTTTACAAACTACCACAAGGGACGATGGAGAAATCAGAGACGACGTTTACCTAGCAAAAGATGCTGCATCGAAGGAGCTGTTCATGATTTTCCGCGGTAATAGCTTTGTTCGTGAGAAGGATTCGATAATCTGTTGGTCGGACATCAAGGGTTGTGACAATTTCGTTATTCCGCCGGAGACTTTTGGATTTCAAGTGTTCAGGTTGGAGTGTGCTGGGAATGGTCATGAATGGGTGATAGTTTCGGACCTTGGCGATCGAATATTGTTTGTGAGCAAGGCTAGCAACATGTTCCTCTCTGCGACCGATACTGTTTGCGAGAAGACACTTGAGAGAAACTGCATTTGTTTTGCGTTTGATAATTTCTGCTCGAGTTCACCGTCGAGGGGGCGAGATATTGGGGTGTTTTCGTTGACAAACAAGAGCATCATGAACTTCAACTGCCTCAAGGATTTACGTGGAGAATTAGACGCTCCACCTATATGGTTCACATCAAATAATTGATGACTTAGTTAAATTGTTTTTAGTTAAATTTTCAACATAGCTAGCTAGGTTAATTTGTCATCCATTTTAAATTTTAAGTGGTGTTCAAGACGAATGGTTACTTTGAGTCTCTAAATAGAGAGACTCAAGGAGGATAGAGACTCCATTGGTGATGCCGTAGTATGTATGAACAATCTCTTCTTCAAAAACCAAGAATGAATTATTATGTTTAAGTGTCAATTCTGAGCTGTTGGGGTTTTCGGTAATTTAATTTTTCAGTTTGTTTAGTATATTTTTTAATATCATTTATTTTTTTGAATTGTCATGCTGACGTTAAGTAACTATTGACATTCAAATGGGCTAAATTGAAGGCTGGCAAAATGTCAAGCTTGACATTCTGGAGTTGGAAGGTTGACAAAATGTCAAGCTTGATATTATGGTTTTGGAAGGCTGGGCTGGAGGCTGGCTGGCTGGAAATGGCTAGCATGCTGGCCTGATTTGGAGATTTAGGCCCGATGGGGCCCACAAGCCTTTTGGCCAAGCTCTTGGTTGGAGAAGATTTTCATATCATTTGTTAGCTATTTTTAACCCTATAACCCTTTAACCGGGTCGGTTAGAGATGGTCTAATATTCTCAACTCACAAAATTCGGGCATTACCTTTTTGTTTGTTCCATGCAAATCATATGAATCCCACGAGTATCATGCTAAACTTACCCAAACCAAAATTAATGGGCTTTTTGATGATCCATAATCTCCTCTGTCTAAAGCCCATCAAAGGGTTTGCTTCGGCCTTTTGGCAAGTACGCCGTTGACCGAAAATTAGAGAGGCCAATATGCCCAAATTAGGAGAAATGTTTTGGTCCGAACGATCGGATGACTTGGTTGTTTGTATGAAGAAACACCAAATGAGGCGGGTGGGGTGTTTTTATGTCTTGGAACCGCCATCACGTGGTCCGATTGGGAGTTTTTCTCCATTTGTTTATAGGAAGAAACTTCCTTTCGTATTACATGAGAAGAAAGATAAAGTGAATAGTTTAGCCCTCTCAAATAATTGGAATTTTAAGTTTGTTTCGCTTTTCTAATATTGTGGACTTGTCCACGATAAGCGAGAGCCCATAATTGATCTAGAAACACGTGGAATTTTAATTTCTAACATAATTCTATGCATATAGACTGTAAATCTACACAATTCCTTAGTGTCAAAATATTAATAGAAGAATTATTAATAGCACTTGAAAATAATTACTTTGCATTCATCTCTACCAAAAAAGGAAATGCAAAATTTCCGTGCTAGAATGCCAACAATTACTTTTGATGCCTAAAATTGCTTAAGAGTCTAAGACACAAGTGACAGAGCACTACAACCACTTAGTACTATAGTTTAGTAGTATCCTCGTCACTTGGAAGTGAGAGGTCTTAAGTTTAAATTTCGTAGATAACTAATTCGATACTAAATTAGGCTGCTCATTGTGTGATTTTGCCTAACTTCCCCTCCTCTTAATATAAAAATATTAATGTACTCAAAAAAAAAAAAAAAAAAAAAGGTGACACAGCACTACAGTGAGGATGTGAAAAGACTGTAAAGCCCTCACACACGGACAATAATGACCAAACAATCATTACAAAACCCTGGCGCTGATTTTCCCTCGCTTTCCCGACATAAAATAAGGGTTTTGCTTTTTCACGATGGTGGCGGACGCGGCGAAGATGGCCAAGCTCACTGAGCGAGCTCCGGAGGACGACGCCTATTACTTGGACAAGGAGTTCGTGCCTTCCGTTGAGAAGTTGCAGGAGGTTCAGGACGAACTCGACAAGGTTCCGTAACCTCTCTGTTCTCTCTCTCTCTCTCTCTCTCTCTTTATGCTGTATATATGTGTGTGTGTGTAAATATATGTATTGGCACTGTGTATATATAAAAGTTTCTATATGTCACAGCTCATAAGCGTGGCTTTCAATTTCGATTTTTGTTATTTTATCGGGATTTCAATCACTTGCAGAGCTTTTTGTTTTTACAACATTTTCCCTTTTGTTTTTGTGGATTGATTGGTGTTGTTATCTAAATTCGAATTCGTAATCTATGTTTCTTGGTATTTTAGAGAATGTGACCTGAGGCATTATGATCCAGTGAAGGTTTTCGAATTCGGGGTATTTCAAGGTTTGGAAATCGAATTTGAAACCGGAAATTTTATGTTCGTGTGATAGTCTGTTTAGGCTATTTTGGGTTGGTTGTGAGTCTTGCAAAAACCTTTTCTTTCTTTTCATCATTATAAAAGGAAAATCGCGCATAAGATCGAGTATTTTGTTTCTTTTTTTTCGTCAGCTTCGTAAGAATCTGTTTATAAGATTGCACGTTTTGGGATTACTAGCGTTTATGATTTATGGGAAATGTAGTTGGCAACGTTATTTATGCCTTGAGCACTTGTCAATGTTTATACTAGAATGGTTTGGTTCGTTGGTACAGCTTAAGATTTCAGATTGTTATATAATGCTCATGAAGCTCGAAATTGCATTGTCACCCCACAGGTTGATGGCGAAGAGAGTGACAAGATTTTGGAAGTTGAGCAAGAGTATAACGAGATACGCAGGCCCGTCTATGTGAAACGGAATGAGATCATAAAAACCATTCCTGACTTTTGGCTAACTTCTGTTAGTGATTCAATCTATTTCACTTCATCTTGTTTAGAATGTTTAATGGTTGATACAGAATTTGCGCGCGTGTATAACTCGTGCATTATTGCTCCACGCAGCTCATGAGCCATCCTGTTCTTTGTGATATTTTGAGTGAAGAAGACCAGAAGGTCAGACAAATAGTTTGTTAATGATTACTTTAGCGTAGATTTTCGTTTATCCTCCTATTGTCTTAATTCTTTCAGCTGGCTGGAATTGAACAGTTCTGTGTATTTACCATTTCTGTTCTTTTCTTCTTGACATAGATATTCAAGTATTTAAAGTCTGTTGATGTGGTGGACTTCAAAGATGATAAGACGTTAGGATACTCCGTCACATTTGTAAGCTTCCTTGTTGAGTTTAACTTGGTCACACTCACATTCTATTGCATGCTGCTTTCCTTTTTTTCTCTTTGGAATTTGCTCCGAATATAAATGCCCATTCTTTCTGATAGTGTTTGAATTACTCTCTGCTAATGCTTCCTTCGAATTCCTCTATTTCAGAACTTTAATGACAATCCTTGTTTTGAAGATACAAAGTTGACGAAAACTTTTACATTCGTTGATGGTGAGACAACAAGAATTACTGGTACTCCCATCAAATGGAAGGAGGGCATGGTATTCACCACACTTGCCGCTTTGGCCCTTGTTGTCTTCTTTTTTCTCCCTTCTTTTCTCCCCTCATATAATTTACTGGAGTTGTAAATTGTGTAGGGTCTTGTGAATGGAGTTACCGAAGAGAAAAATGGAAAGAAACGACCACTTGTTGATGAGAGGTTATAATCTTTTTATTTTATGTGTTCGTTTATAGCTAATATTGTTCTGTTAGGCTGGGGCTCAAGGGTTTATGAGCTAGTAGGAACTCTTTTTTAGCTTGGCATAAAGTGTGAGTCCCTGTCTTTCGTACATCTGAACCAAGAAAGAAAAATATTTCATTAGTTTCTTGTTCAATTTTTTTCTACATAAGACTGATATCCATCTTTTGCTGAAAACTCTTGTCGCTGAGCGATTTAGTTTATTTCTTGTAAAAATGTTTGAAATGTTTTTTTGTACCGTCTAGGAAGGCTGATAACCATATTGTTTACGATTTATGTTAGAATTTTTTTCTTTTACTATCTTCTCTTTGATTTATCTGGCGTATCAGAGATTTGTATTTGCTAATCTAGTGTAATTGTTGCAGCTTCTTCAGTTTGTTTGACTCACCTCTTGAACATGACGAGGTAACGTCTGTTTTTATCCATCTAGTTTCACCGAGTAACGCTTGTATATATCTGTGCATGCTATTTTTTCGTGTTAAAACGCTTCATTTAAAAGGAAATTCATCAATATCACTCGTAACCATCAAAATCAATGGTAGTTGTTTGCCAATGTGTAGTTCTTGTTGTGCAAACCCGGATAGCACCAAATCAATTTTGGAACCAACTCAAGCTAACCCACAGGAAATATATCAAATAAAATGCAAGAACAAAATATAAAAGAACACCAAGATTTTAACGAGGTTCCTCCACAGTCAGTGTAACTGGAGTACGTCCTCGGAGCAGTAGGAGCTCACCCAATAATCCACTATCAACCAAATGGGAGTTTACAAAGTGTTGGCAATCTCACAACCCTTAACCCCAATACACCCAAAAGCTCTCACACACCAAAAAAACAAATAGAGAAGAAAATATAGTGATTAATTTCTTCTCTATACAAAGCTCAAAGCTATTACAATTACTTTGATGGATGATTACTAACTAAAGAGAAGAACACCTTCTTTTCTTCGAAATGGGGTTGCTGCTCCAGATTTCTTCTTCTTCTCTGCCCTCTGTTTTTCAGCTCTCACTCTCTCTATCAAAACAATGAGGATAATTGCTATCCTTTAATTAAAACCCCAAAGCCATCCGTGGCTTTTCCCATGGGTCAAGACAAAAAACAATTCCATGTTTTCCTCCCCAAACCAAGGAAGACACAATGATGTTGTCCACCTTTTTTTTTTCTTTTCAACAAACATCATCATTCCACTTGGCCACTAATACAACAATCTCCACCTTGGCCAAGTTCCGAAAACGCCATGATAAGCCAACCAACACAATTGACACAAAAAATCACTCCCAAACACTAGCAAGAGAACAACTCATGCCGAGCCAATTCTCCAAAACTCCTACTGCTCAACGCCTTCTTTATATAGGCAAAATGTGAGCCAAGTTCAAGCAATGAACAAACTTGGTTACACCAACAACCTTAGTCAACATATCAGCGGGGTTGTCTTTAGTTGGAATCTTCTGGAGAATGATTTCTCCTTCACCAACAACTTCACGAACAAAGTGATAACGCACATCTATGTGCTTGGTCCTCGCATGATGAACCTGATACTTAGCCAAATAAATGGCACTCTGACTATCACAATGCACTTCCACCTGCTTCTGATCAACCCCCAAATCTCTAACCAGCCCATGTATCCAAATGGCCTCCTTTATAGCTTCAGCAACTGCCATATATTCAGCCTCTGTAGTAGACAAAGCAACAGACGACTGCAAAATGGACCTCCAACAAACTGGCCCTTTAGCCATAGTAAACACATAGCCTGTAGTAGACTTCCTTCCATCTAGATCACCTGCATAATCTGAATCAACATAACCAACTGCAAAATGACCAATACCAGAGTCATCTCTCTCAAAGCATAAACCAACGTCTCGAGTACCATGGAGATATCTCAATATTCATTTAGCTGCTTGCCAATGCTCTTTACCTGAATTATGCATATATCGACTCACCATGCCAACTGCATGAGCAATATCCGGTCTAGAGCATACCATTGCATACATCAAACTACCAACCAAATTTGCATATGGTATATTTTTCATTTGCAGCTTCTCTTTATCAGTTTTAGGACACTGTAGAGAACTTAATTTAAAATGAGGAGCCAAAGGGGTACTAACCGGTTTGGTTGAATCATGAACTCCAAACTTCCGAATCAACTCCTCAAGGTATTGTCTTTGATTCAAGCATACCAAACCTTTCTCTCTGTCTCTAGTGATCTCCATGCCAAGGATCTTCTTTACTTCACCAAGATCCTTCATCTCGAACTCATTTTTCATTTGCTTCTTCAATTTCTCAATCTCTTCAACATTCTTGGAGGCAATCAACATATCATCAACATATATCAACAAATAAATGAAAGACCCATCTTGCAACTTCTTGAAGTACACACAATGATCATATTGACTTCTAGAATAATTTTGGCCTCTCATAAATTTATCAAACCTCAAATACCATTGTCTTGGAGATTGCTTCAAGCCATAAAGTGATTTCTTCAACTTGCAAAACAAATTCTCTTTCCCTTTCACTTTATACCCATCCGGTTGACACATAAATCTCTTCATTCAAATCACCATGTAGGAAAGCCGTCTTCACATCAAGTTGCACAAGTTCAAGATCATATTGTGCAACAAGAGCTAACATAATGCGAATTGAGGAGTGCTTCACAACTGGAGAAAAGATTTCATTGTAGTCAATGCCCTCCTTTTGTGCATACCCTTTAGCAACTAATCTTGCTTTGAATCTGACATTGCTTTTCTCAGCAACATCTTCCTTCTTGGCATACACCCATTTGCAACCAATAGCTTTCTTACCCTTAGGCAATTTAGCTAACTCCCAAGTCTTGTTTTTCATGAGAGAATTCATCTCATCACCCATGACATTGCACCACTTCTCCTTTTCCTCACTCTCAATGGCTTCCTCAAAATTGGATGGAATCTCATCAATGATAATAGGAAGAGCAAAAGCAACATAGTCACTATACCGAGCTGGCTTGGTAATATTTCTTTTTCCTCTGTTATTGGCAATAGACTCTTGAGGTGAAACTTGCTCTTCAACTTAAATAGAATCTTCAAGTTCAACTTCTTCAACATCCTCATGGTCTCCCACTTCTTCATTTGTAGTGGCTTCGACATCAGCGGAAATAGGATTTGAAGTACTAGAGGCAACTTTCTCAAGCTCCACCTGTTGGACATCTTTCACATTCTTTTCAGAGCCTCTGAACATATTTTCTTCATCAAATGTCACATCTCTGCTGATTACAAGTTTCTTCATCTCCGGGCACCATAACCTATAACATTTGACACCACTACTAAAACCAAGAAAGATAGCCTTTTTGGCTCTAGGATCAAGTTTATTTTCAGTTACATGAAAATAAGCAGGTGAACCAAAAATACGAATATAATCATAATCAGTAGAAGGTTTTCCAGTCCATACCTCCATTGGCGTCTTACCCTGAACAGCAGCTGAGGGTAATCGGTTGATGATGTGACATGCATAAGTAACTGCCTCTGCCCAAAACGACTTGCTCAAACCCGACTGAGACAACATGCATCTAACCTTCTCAAGCAAGGTTCGATTCAATCTTTCTGCAACTCCATTTTGTTGTGGAGTTCCCCGAACACTAAAATGTCTCACAATCCCTTCCTCTTTGCAAACTTTAAAGAAAGGGTCGGATGTGTATTCACCACCATTATCCGATCTCAAAATCTTAATCTTTCTCCCAGTCTGGTTCTCAACCATTTTCTTCCAACCCAAGAAAATGCTCAACACCTCACTCTTGTGCTTCATAGTGTAAACCCAAGACCTTCTTGAATAATCATCAACAAAGGTCACGAACCAATGTCTACCACTCAAAGAGGGAGTCTTTGTAGGACCCCAAACATCCGAATGCACATAATCAAGAATGCCCTTCGTCTGATGTACAGCAGTACCAAACTTCACTCTAGTTTGTTTTCCCAAGACACAATGCTCGCAGAAATCAAGCTTACAAGTCGTGGCACCTTTTAGAAGACCTTGTTTCACAAGCCTTTGTAGAGCTCTCTCACCAGCATGGCCTAACCTCATATGCCACAGTCTAGTAGTATCAGAATCGGATGTGCCCATATTTTCTGAGACTACAGACGCTTCACCTGTCACAGTGCTTCCTTGTAATAAATACAAATGGCCACATCGAGGAGCTTTCATCACAACAAGTGCACCATAAGTCACCTTCAATGTCTGCCCATCTGAATGAAACCTGAAGCCCTTGGCTTCCAAAGTTCCCAAAGAAATAAAATTTTTCTTCAAATTCGGTACATACCGAACACCTGTCAACTCTTTAACCATGCCATCATGCAACTTCAAACGAACTGTACCAATCCCTTTTGTTGTGCAAGGATTGTCATCTCCCATGAACACAACACCGCCATCAAACTCTTTCAAGCTTGAAAACCAATCCTTGTGAGGAGTCATATGATGAGTACAACCCGTATCCAAAACCCACTTAGTAGCACAATCAAATGATGAGGAAGTGGTTAAAGCAAAATCAGAAAAATCTGTTTCAACCTCAGCAACATTAGCTTCAGAACTTTCTTTGTCTTTGGTCTTCAATCTAGGACAATCTTTCTTCCAATGGCCCTTATTACGACAAAAGGCACATTCATCCCTTTCCAAAGGTTTTCTACCTTTAGAGTTTCCTCTAGGTCGAGACTGTGATTTTTTCCTACTAGAAGATGATCTTCTCTCCGATGATCTACCTCTAACAAATAAAGCTTCCGAGTTACTATCATGATTTTTATCTCTATGCCTCATTTCATAATTTATCAATGCATTTGACACATCTTCAAATTTCACAGTTTCTTTACCATGCATAATAGTGGTAACAAAATGCTCATAAGAGTCCGGCAAGGAATTCAACAATATTAAGGCCTTATCTTCATCCTTAATATCCTCATCTAAATTTAACAAGTCGGCAATCAACTTATTAAAAGCATCAAGGTGTCTAATCATTTTTGTACCTTCTTTGTATTGGAAGCGGTAGAGCTTTTTCTTCAAGTGTAGCCGGTTCTCTGCACTCTTCGTCATATGCTTGTCTTCCAATTTTTGCCACAACACACTTGCCAAAGTCTCCCGCATCACAAAATACTTCTGAGTTTTTGCAAGGCACAACTGAATTGAAGAGCAAGCCCACAAATTTAATTTCTCCCATTCCGGCTTCGACATAGCTTCCGGCTTCTCTCCCAAAGCGGCAAGTAGATCTTGTTGAGCCAACACATCTTTGACCTCACATTGCCACATGCCAAAGTTGTTTGTGCCATCAAACTTTTCAACTTCGAACTTTGCATTTTGCACCATAGTTCTTGCAAATCTGGAGCTGCTTCCAAAAGGATTCTCATCTTACCCATCTGACATTTTTGGCAATTAGACAGTACCCAAGAGCAACCAGTGCTCTGATACCAATTGTTGTGCAAACCCGGATAGCACCAAATCAATTTTGGAACCAACTCAAGCTAACCCACAGGAAATATATCAAATAAAATGCAAGAACAAAATATAAAAGAACACCAAGATTTTAACGAGGTTCCTCCACAGTCAGTGTAACTGGAGTACGTCCTCGGAGCAGTAGGAGCTCACCCAATAATCCACTATCAACCAAATGGGAGTTTACAAAGTGTTGGCAATCTCACAACCCTTAACCCCAATACACCCAAAAGCTCTCACACACCAAAGAAACAAATAGAGAAGAAAATATAGTGATTAATTTCTTCTCTATACAAAGCTCAAAGCTATTACAATTACTTTGATGGATGATTACTAACCAAAGAGAAGAGCACCTTCTTCTCTTCGAAATGGGGTTGCTGCTCCAGATTTCTTCTTCTTCTCTGCCCTCTGTTTTTCAGCTCTCACTCTCTCTATCAAAACAATGAGGATAATTGCTATCCTTTAATTAAAACCCCAAAGCCATCCGTGGCTTTTCCCATGGGTCAAGACAAAAAACAATTCCATGTTTTCCTCCCCAAACCAAGGAAGACACAATGATGTTGTCCACCTTTTTTTTTTCTTTTCAACAAACATCATCATTCCACTTGGCCACTAATACAACAGTTCTTAGTTATAGTTTCATTCTTTTAAGATTTAACTGTAGCCAATTTCCACAGGGTTTAAATTGAAGTTAAAATAATCTACGTTTATTTTCCTGTTAATCTTTACTGATCTTTCGTTCACTGTGACATTGCAGGTGGTAGAGATAATTAAGAACGATTTATGGCCCAATCCTCTAAAGTATTTTAATAACGTAATATTTTCTTCTCATGCGTGTATATTTGTTACTTTGAATATGTTAATCGACTCCTGTTTTAAGGCCTTTGGGACAAACGGGATGGATTCTCGTCTCCAAGACTTGTTGGGAGTGCTAATCTATCTGCCATGAACAATAGAAATTATGATTTTGAGCTTTAATGTTTCTTTTCAATCTAACCATGGCAGGCAGGGTAACTTTTTGAATTCGTTGTTTCAGGAGGCCGATGAAGAGGATTCTGAAGATGATGAAATGGTAACGAAGATGAAATTTCACTACCTATATCTTGCGTACATCTTTATTCTTCATTTCTAGTGCGTGTTGTGGTTAGACCCGATGTTGTAAGGATTTGTGATGCTCACTTGAATTACATCCTGTGCAGTGCATATAGGCATGTCATGCGTGTGTTACATCCATGTTTAGTTGATATTTTGATAGGTTCTCTGTGTTTCTTTGTTCAGTTCTGCTTTTGGAATCATGGTTTTCTTTTTCATATTCTTTGGCGGGTTCTGAGAGGCTGGTCGATCGGCTCGCTCATGTCCCACAAATCGGGATCCCGTCCCCTTGAGTCTTGTTGCATATATATTCATTGTAGTCAGAGTTCATCACCTTGGATATTAGTATTGAATTGAATGATTGTCCTAACAACTTCTGGATGCACATGTGCAGGACAATGGTGAGGAAGAGGAAGACGATGACGAGGAAGATAGCTAGATTCTTCTGGTGCCGTCTTCATTTTTGTAGCTCCTTCATGGGTAGCGGCGATAGAAACATCACCGGTTTTTTGTCTTGTCAATCAACGATATGAAGCGTTCTAGTAGGATGTATGGGAAAAGAAGAAGTCTTGTAGGTTGATACCTCACAGCAGACTTGTTGCATATAAATTAGTCTCGGTTTATCGTTTAGGCCTTTTGGGTTTTTGTTTTTGTGTAATCTACCTGCTATCAAAACTGAGCATAATAGCATTTTAGAATTCATACGGGTAACGATATATAATGGGATAAAATTTGATTTTATTTAGTGGGATAAGGTTTGATTGTTGTTGTAGTGTACCCGTTATATACAGTTAAATATTATAGCTAATGAATTGCATTCTGGTTTATTTACCTCCAAATATTACCTTATTTTTTTTCGTAGACGTTTTAAACTCAAAATATCTTGGTTTTTTGTCACGTTGGAGAGAATTGTCACTGGGCTTGTCCTAATTCTGACCCAGCAAACCGCCCTCGCCCGACGGGCTTAAAGATCTTTGATAAAATAAAAAAAGGTACGGCTAGTTGTGTGGACCACCGTTGCGGCCTCCATCCACCGTACGGATCATTGAGGCCATCTCCAACCAATCTGGCCAAAAGGTCATAAGGTTAAAAATAGTTTGAAATGACACGAAAACCGTTTCCAACCCAGGACTAGGCCATGGTCGGAGCCAATGAAGGCTCACTGGGGGCATATGCCCCCACTCAAGTAATTCGTTTATTCAGTTGCATACTACACTTATATAATATATATGCCTTAGCTTTGGAGAAAATTATATGTATCTAATATTCAACATATATTCATACTACTTATGCTCCATATCAAATATTACATGAGCAAAAATGCTCTTATTTTGTCATTCAGACGGAAAAAATCCTCTTCAGCCTATCATGCATTAGTATATTTCTTATCACTTTTCACTATTATATTGAAATTTTTGTAACATTGGAATTGTGATACATCGTCATTTGAAATAATCCATGTTGTCGTATTGAGTATAAGCCATACTATAATAAGGTTTTCTTAGTTGGTTTTCGGGTTGCCCCTCTTGAAGAAATTTCTAGCTCTGTCTCTGGGTTAGGCCAAAGGGCCTGTGGGCCTCATTGGGCCCAAACCCCTAAATCAGGCCAGAGGGCTGGTCATTTCTAGCCAGCCAGCCAACCCTCCAGCGCTAGAATGTTAAGCTTGACATTTTGTCAGTCCTCTAGCTCAGCCCATTTGAATGCCAACGGTTAGCTGATATTAGCATGATGCCAACTAGCAACGACTAGCTAACATCATGTTGCCGTCAGCTTACCGTTGGAATTTGAATTATTTTTAAAAATTCTAATTTTTTTTCCTATAAATACCTACACCATTTCTACAACATTGAAAGCTAAAGATAAGAATCCTATCTAAAATTTGCACAACCAATTACATCTCGACACGTGGCACTCGAAATTCTATGCAAAAAATTATTAAGATTACGTAAAGATAAGAAATCTGGAGAGTTACTCACTTGAGCAACACGTGTTACTCGAAATCCTATCCGAAAAATGAATGAAATTACATAAATATAAGAAATATGAAGAGTTACTCACATTAGCAACATGTATTACTCGAAATATATCCAAAAAATTATTGAGATTATATAAAGATAAGAAATCCAAGGAAGCTTATTCATTTGGTGACAAGTGGCACTCAAAATATGTCCGAAAATCTTATTTTAATATGATAGTTTAATTTAATTAACCATATTAATTTAATTAAAATAATAAATTATATTTGGCCTATGGCCATTTGGCTCCCTCGTTTGAAGATGGTTTTTTGTCAAAAAAGCTATGTTTGGCCTATAGCCCTTTAGATCTCTCGGTTGGAGATGATATAAAATATGACATAACACTTTATTAAATATAATTTCTTACAGGGCTATAGGGCTAAAAGGAGCCCCTTGACCCTCCTTCGGTTAGAGATGGCCTAAGATTCCTCAAACGTATCCGGCCGATCGGCCAAAAAAATGGGCTTTTTGGAAAGCAGTACAAATCAAGTAGTACAGATGTAGGAAGGTGTCCAATAAGAGTGGAACTCCAATGTTGAATGGATGGTGTAACTGAATTAGGGGTGGAAAAAATTCCCAAAAATCCCGAACCGAACCGAAAAAATCCCGATCCCAAACTGAAATTGCCGAAATTTTTGGGATGCTATCCCGAACCGATCCCAAAATTTCGGTATGGGATTCGGGATTGGCTTCTCGATATTTCGGGAATCCCATACCAAACCGAAAATATATAATATTAATTATTATATATATATTATTATTTTATAATTGATGCTAGTAGTTTCTAATTCATGCTCTGCAACCTGGAATGCCCTACACCTTGCATATTTTTCATGTTTTGTTTGATATTCATGTGGATTTTATTATTGCTGCTGCCATGGCTGATGATTTTAGAAGACTTGATTAGTTTGTCTCTCAACATATTGCAAAAAGGGTTTAATTAATTTGAATTTTGACTATGATAAAAACAGTCAGGCATGCTAGTGTTCAATTAAATAGTAGTGTGAATGAAATGAAATTCCTAGTTCATGAATGTGTTCTTGAATTATATATTTGAAGAACAATTCATAATTTCATATTTCAATTTGGGATTCCCGATTTGTCCCAAAATCCCGAAAATATTTCGGGATTCCCGAAATTTGAGATTCCCGAAAATTTGGTTTGGGATTGGTCTTCAAATTCCCGTCCCGAAAAATTTTGGTTTGGGATTCGGGATACTAGTTTCGGTATGGTATCCCATACCGAACCACCCCTAAACTGAATTAAGGAAGTCATTTGGCAAGGGTATAGCTTCGTCGGGTAAGAGGAGCATTCAACCTCTGCACCCGACATCTCTTGGAGTTTGAATCCTTCTAATATGAGCTATATGAATCCTAAAACGCCAATAAGCTGTCAGAACCTCACGAGGCTTCCCAAAAAAAATGCAATAACGTTGGAATGCAGAGTACTTGTACTTCCAGCTGAAGTGTATACTAATATGAATCATTCATGGCTATTGTATTGTACAAATCACATCTTTACCTAAGAAGAAAATAGGGATTGAATCCCTCCCATATCGCACCCTCTCCCAATTTCGGAATCAAGTCGTCACCGTTCGAACCAACTGCATCCCCGTGCGATTTAACCACTAACAAATACAGGTTAGAGATCAAAGGGTTCCTAAGAAACGGATTGATAGCTTTACCGAGTTCGGTAACATCAGACTGTAGATGCTTGTTGTCGCCAGTTTTCCCGTTGAATATGCAATTCGAGAGGGTGTAGAAGGCGAGCAAATTGGCATACAGGGGAAGAAATGCATCCTTGTGGTTGCCCGCTCCACCAACCCAATCCGCTCCACCTAGTTTCGCAATGCGGTCCTTGGCAAATGAGGTCAACTGGCAGGAAAATCTGAGCCTCCAATCATGTAGATAATTGCCAAACTGTTGTTTGTTCCGAAAGTCAGCCCCCCAAGATTTTGAAATTCGAAGCTTGTCCAGTTGAGAACAACACAGTTGACAGATGAACAGCTTTTCCTCGTGATGATTGTCAATTTCCTTATCAAATACCTGTCTCACAAGATCTCCTTTCAGCACCTCGCAATTTGAAGCATTCAGCACCCAGCGTAAAAGAGAATCGAAATACCCAATCCAGTGGCCAAAGACGGAAGATAGATGCTCAAAACAAGCTCCTATCACTTTCTCCACTTGAGTCGGGACTACTCCACCATGAGAGCTTCTGGATCTTTTGCTCGTAAAACACCCTTGAATGCCCATGGCAAGCCTTTCTCTAATCTCATCATCTTCATCCTCCAGCAGCTGGATACATGTGAACCATATATCTAGTATTTGATGTGCGTAGAAATTCACCGCTTCTTTTGGTTCAAAAGTAGAACATGGATTTTCAGAAGGGATTCGGTTATTGAATACAGTGTAACCGATAAGCTCAGCTTGCTCTAGCAAACCGGATGCTATGATAGACTCTGCTGCTGCCATGCGCATGTTTATTGGCTCAGACGAGGCACTATGTTTCATAATTACGTTGGTGAAAAAGGAAATTATGCCATAAAGTCGGGTCAACTTTTCTAACCGATCAGAGTCACTGTTATCCGAAACAACAGAAGTTGTTAATAAACCTGCAAACCTCTTTACGCAGATTCCGAAGCAGCAGATGAGTGTTTGTCGAGCTTTTGCATGTCTCGTGAACTTGTACAACGAAATCAACTTATCCCAAAGCAGAAATACAGAATCGCATTCCATACTACCGACGTAAATTGTTTCCGTGCATTTTGCATCCCCAAGCTTCTGAAACTGCAGTGTATTCCAAGTGAATAGAATCCTCAGAATGTAATATGAGCATCTGTGGTACTTCTCCACATCCAATAGATTAACCAATGTCGTTTGGAGGTTAGTCCTGACCCAGTGCTGAATAACCCTAATCTCACTGCTGTTATCATGGGACTCATGACCAGATTCTGTTGATGTTATGAATTTCAGCAGCCACTTCAATGTTGCAAGTCGAACTTCATATTCTGAATCCGACAAAGAGCGGACCAGCCTTTCCTGGAGTCCTGCAAAAGAGTTTTCCATTTCAGGTATCTCCACAAATCTTGAATTACTCTGAGAATACCTCTGAGGCGTCTGAAAAACCTCTTCAGCCATTTTATCAGATGCTTGAAACACGCAACTGAAATAGGAGACTGCTGCTTGTTGTCGGAGTTCTGCCATTGTTGGATCATAATACGAACGCCCGTTAGAAGCTTTTACATCTAAACATTCTGTAGATAACTCCAAAAGTAGGTTGCGGAGAGCATAAACGTTTTTGCTCGTATGGCACGTCCTTTCAATACTGAGCATGTGATCCAGCAAATTTAGGAAAGAGGCATTGAGGATTGGACAAGGGCACAAACTGGGCTTTCCGATCCATGAATGCGCTAAAAGAGCTTGAAACAAATCACCAAGAATCTGATCTTTCTTTGAGGAATCAGCCAGATTTCTACAGTTCGTATCCAGGAGAGAGCTCAACTGCAATAGAATTCCATGAATCCAATTATAAGAACTTTGTTGTCTTCTTTCGGTTTTATCAAATAATAGGGACGGTTCAGGAGTCCATGTAGCTTGGTCATCTCTTCTAGGCAACTCAGATACTATATTGAGGAGAACACTTGGCAACTTCTCGTTAGATACAAGACCCGCTAAAGCTCTAGATGCAAGAACACGGACTCTTAGATTGCTTTGTGTTGAGCACTTTCTAATGAAGGGCATTAACAGAAAAGGATCCACGTCATCTCCAGTCTCGCTTGCGATTGTTGAGGGCTTCAGCCTTGATAACAGAATCAATACAGGGCACAAGCTTGGGTGCACAGCATTTTCTAGGTTGGATTCAGATTGTCCAGATATCCCGTCTCCAAGCAACACTGTCGCAGCTTTCAGTTCCTTGATTAGAAATGGATGCAATAAGGGATACCTTCAAGGAAAAAGGATATTTTGATTAAAGTTACAGTTTACTCAGGAAACCAAATAAAAAATCAAAGCATTCAGCAAGAACCCATGATAGTACGAAATAACTAGTCAAGGAATCCATACCGATGAAAAAATTCCACCCCAGTTAGCGCACGCCTAGATGACTCTCGTTTTTGGACATTAAGGAATCCAATCATGCGACGTACCAAAGCAGTGTATGCCAGACAAGCACTATTCCGGACCTCCCAGTGGGGAGAAGAAAAGGAGCGAACTGAAACAATCATAGCCTCAGCAGAAAAACCTGAGGTATCAGCAGCCAGGTTTGTATCATTGAAGGCAGCTCTGAGGACATTGAATGCATGTACAGTAGGAATGACACCCTCATCACGGATCCTTGAAACCTTGTCACTAATATCTATATCTGACGAGACCACAGACTCAAAAACTTTGTCCGACTTAATTGAGGGCAATTTACCCATGTCGCCATTAGAGTTGTTGGTTTCAACCGGACCCACAAAAGATGCATTAGCAACATCTATGAGCCACCGTAAAGCCCGTGGGAGAAGTTTCTTAGGTGCACCTTCTGGCTCTGAGAGGAACAGTGCTATAAATGCAGCAGGAATACCTGCACTTCTCCTTAACAAGTCATCCACTGTTTGACCCTTGGCCACGGTTCTGTCCATAAGCTGCTCCATCCAGGATTCTGTTAACTTGCAAAGTCTGAATGGTGACGGCATAATCCAACAAATAAAAGTCATGAGAGGCATGAAAACCTTATACTAAAGTTGTTGCCTTGACATAAATAATAACATAGTATATAGTATTACAATGTACAAACTTGAAAAATAACTATAAAAAAAAACCATAAACATACCGAGGATCATTTGAACAAAGTAACCGGTTGCAAAGAGCTGTAAATCCGGCCCTCGTTTTATCAATTGCACCGTTGTGCTTCATCTTCAAAAGGACTTCCAAGAAGTGATTCCCAATTCTTTCAAGTTGTTTCACATCAAGCATTGCATCCGAAGCCATCATAACTGAAGCATCAGAAGCACAAGAATAGGTGGCTTCTGAATCTAATGATTCTGAGGAAGGGGTACTTGGTAAAGGAATCTTTCTTGTGATAGTTCCCAAAAGAAGACTCACCTGAAAATTTATGGCAAAATTAACATGGTCCACATTGACGTAAATTTACAAAACCTTGGTCTTGACTGTACATTCTACTTACTACAACATCATATATCCTCGACATTGAGGGTTAAAGTATATAGATTCAACTATAAATCCATGTTCTTAAAGAAACTATCACATCAATGACATATTAACTGCATTCCAATGCAAAACCAAAAGTTAACGACAATTTGACCTCTTTCATCGCAAGCCAACAGCCAACCATTACACTTTGTTCTGATTGCCTGTTATTCTGGACAAATTTGTAATTTTTGTCTTCATCCTCCAACAGAGATGTCTTCACCCCAACCTCATCTGGAACCTCTGATAAGAAAGAATCATCGTCATCAACCACTTCATCCATGTCCTCAGGGAGATGCCAAGCATCTGCAGAGACGACCCAAAGTGCCAAAGAAGTTATTCGCATTACAAGCTCCAAGAGCTTCTCTAGTGAATGTCTCATCTCTGAGATACTAGACTGTGCTATGTCAGAGTTGAAGTCCAATTCCTCAAAAGCATATCGTAGAGTGAGTAATACGCCATGAACAAAGCTGTTCTGACATGCTTCAGAAAGATCCTTCTCCCCTTCCTCTATGGAAACATCCAACCATTCAATCAGTGACCTTATATATTCCATCACAGGATATCCAGAATTATAAGTTTGATTATCTCCGCTTTCCAAGCCAGACTGTGTATTGAGACAAGCTACATTAACTGAAGCTCGGACTGTCCATCCTAGCTGTAAGACATACTTCCTGAAAATCAGCCTTAAAGTCAGAGCTCCAGCATCAGTTTCTCTCACTCGTGGACTGCAAACTAATTTCTTAGCCCATAAAATCACGTTCTGGACCATACCTTGATCTGAAATTCCAGGAAGTGGGGTCGGAAAATGTAACAATATGCGAAAAGAATTCTCTCTCAGCCTGTCCCAACTATCAATTA